>NW_013666394.1:179835-191952 GCF_000517525.1 Limulus polyphemus
GCTAAATTAGGGACGGCAGATAGCCCTCGTGTAGCTTTGCGCGAAATTCAAAAACAAACAAACAAGTTTTTCCTGAATGTAATTCCTTTACCTGCTTATTCGTCACTTACTCCACGTATCTTTGCTAATTTTGACATATTAGCAGCTGAAATGCATGTTAAAAGTTTGTACACAAACCGTTTTTTATACATACGTCTTTTGAAGAATAATGGATACCTTTGATACTTTATTTAACCAGTTCTTTAATTATTGGCTGAGATTTAAGACAGAAATTGAGCTTTCATTATTTTACACGTTATTAAAACAGCCAAAATAGTAATTATCCCTCACGTTATTCAAACAGTCAAAATAGTAATTATCTCTCACGTTATTCAAACAGTCAAAATAGTAATTAACCCTCACGTTATTCAAACAGTCAAAATAGTAATTATCCCTCACGTTATTCAAACAGTCAAAATAGTAATTATCCCTCACGTTATTCAAACAGTCAAAATAGTAATTATACCTCACGTTATTCAAACAGTCAAAATAGTAATTATCCCTCACGTTATTCAAACAGTCAAAATAGTAATTATACCTCACGTTATTCAAACAGTCAAAATAGTAATTATTCTGATGAAAGAGAATAAAGTTGAAAACTGTAGGGTAGAGCTTTTTTATATTAATTTTCAATTAAATATAAACTATAGATACGCCCATTAATTCTCTCAGAACTTGTATGAGATTTATAAACGAACAACGTGTTGTGAGTCTATAATAAGTTCTACTCTTCCTTATTTGTATAGAACATTCAGTAAACAAGTTAGTCACGTCATGTTATGAAGAGAAAATTAGCTTCAATGTATTCTGCAGTTGAAAAGAGTATCAGCCTGGCGAGCCTAATACACTGGAGAGTTCAATGTAATTAAAACATAATGACTTCACTAGGATGCCTGCACTAACTCTAAACACGATTATTATGTTTTTATATTTTTTTATGTTGTCAAATGCATCTGGGTTGAACAATCGAACAACCCACAAGTTTGAAACACAAACACACATACTAAAGAAGACACTATGAATAATAATATTCTAAGGTGTTTGTGTGATACAGAGTTAAAATACAGCCCACACATTTTTGAGCATCTTATGAAAAACTACACTTTCAAGTCTTATAGTTATTTGTTAAGCTGTAACAAAAATATATTGAATGGACCATTAGCGCCAACTTTCCAAATGATTGGGGGGGGGGTTGCTGAGTGCAATTTTGGAAAGTTTTAAGACACTCATCAGCACGTGCATGAACACATTTTGGGATTATTCCATAGAATCCACTGAGCTGGCGCCTATGGACCGGGCAATATCAAGTGTAACAAACGTATTTATTTGACTTGTTTTCGGCAGAGTCTTGCCCAATGGTTAGTATGCCGAACTTTGGATCTGAGGGTGCATCATTTGCTCTTATTACAACAAAAATATAAAATACAAATCGCTTTCCACTCTTTGGGGCCATCAAGTGTGTTATATGGGTGACGGTCATATCCCGCTATTCGGTCAGACAATAGTAGCCCAAGAGGTGGCGGTGTGACGTTGGCTAGCTACTTTCCATTTAGTGTATCAGTTAAAATTAGGGACAGATATGCGATGACAGCCCTTTGTGAGTTTTGACGGCAAAGGGACGTGAACCATGAATATTTGGATTGACACTCCGGGCTAATCAGAAAGCCCGCCAAATCAATGGTTTTGTTTAAGTTGTTCAAATGAATTATTTTAATTAACTCAAAAACTAAACAAACAGAGCTTAAAACAAACCTGACAAATGAAATTGTTCACTTAAGACATAAATAATGCAGTTCACAGCACGTTTGTTCAACAAAAGTTTTATAATGCTGATTTGTCACATACAAAAGCTTGCGATAGTGAATTCCGTCATTATGTTTTATGAAAGCAGCGTTCATGCAGGTCTAACTCTTTTCATTCTTTCCCAGTCCTAAAGTTTTGAGTTTATTCCAAGAATTGTTTTACATAAACGATGATTTTGCATAAAATTTGGGGGTGGGATGGAAAGAAGCAGAAGAAAAGAAGGAACTGAATTATAGCATCATTTTTATAAAGCTTTTAAGTATATGAGATATTTAGAACCAGGAGAAAGTATAATAGACGAAACAGCCCCCAACAATGAAAACAATTTTGTAAGAGTTATGAAAGCAGTCTATTTTTTCATCTTCTTTCTTAATTTAAAATGACAGTCATTCTAAGACAAACAATGTTCTTTTCAAACGAAATAGAAATTAGTGAAACTTTTCTTTTTTTAGTTATCGTCTTATATTGGTTGGAAATATGATTTCCTTTTTTATTTCTTTGTGACTTATGATTTTATTTTACGTCTTTTTTTCAGTTGCATAGCTGTGATTAATCCTCAAGGAAATTGAGCATAAACTGAACTCGTTTTTATTTGTCATGTATTTCTTTTAAAATTTTCTTAATCTTATGATGAAAACTGTTAACTGTATACGGAAACTAAGCTAACTTTTAGTTTATTAATTAACATTTTGAACCTATAAACAATGATTTATAAACATTATATGTTTTTGTGAGATTTGCAAAAGATAAATATACAAAATAAAATTTACCGTAGCTTACCGTGCACACAATTTGTATTTGTAAAAAGCATTTCAAGAAAAGGCATTTGGTATTTTCAACCCGAAAAATACCTTATAAAGCACATGGATTAAACAACCAGATCAGTGATCTCAAGGAACAGGCATAGCCGTCCATAATTTGGAACTCATGACCAGGTGAAAGGGAACCAGCAACACGTAGATACTGTTAGCCAAATAGCGAGATTGACTATCACTTTTAGCTGAAAGTGAGGAGAGTGTTCATTGTTATATAGCGGGCTTGAACCATGGATCTTTTGATCTGCAGTCCAGCATGCTACGCTACGTACACCTTCCCCCCAAAAGGAAATTACACAACGTGGATCAGTTGAGGATTACAGTAAAGGTCTTTTATTAAATGCTCTTTTGCTACAAAATAATTCTTTAATAAAAATTATACACTTTACTATATTATTAGTTATGACTGTTTTTGTGCTCAGATAGTATAAGTTGTAAGGTTTGATTGATGTAGTCAACTAATACCGTTATAATCTAGTACAGCGTCTAGTTTTTGAACTGCTCATCGTCAAAATTTTCGAAAGATGTTAAGATACCCTGACGTTGTGTGTCGTGTGGTTAAAAACAGAAAGGATTGTTGGTTACATATCCTTCACTCACATGATGAAAAACGTCTGTTTTATTACATACTCTGTGTTCATTATCTAGTTTTTTCTATATATGTATCAAAAAATTTGCTAACTTTTTTTCCTGTTATACATATAGTGAGATTGATTACCATTTATAGGAATGATGCTCAAGGTGCCCTTGAAACTACCTTCTTAATCTTTGATCTTCTTCATTCTAATAGCCATGGTAACGCACTATTTCACGCAACCACAATTTTCATTTTAACAATCTTCTTGACGGATGTGTAGCCAATCTTGGACTACACATCTTGACAAACTTTCTAGAGAGCTTCCTCTTCATGTGAACTTTGACATCCAAGGTCATGTTTAAGCGAGCCGAAAGTGTAAAAGTTTATATGAGTAGGGATGTGGTCAAACAAGATTACTGTAATTCCAATTTCTGTGGACATCTTTCTCGTGAAAACAACCGTTGATTTTGAGGTGTGGCTGGAAGCTTGTCAACTTTGGGCTCTCGAGCCTTTCTTTTCTTTAAATCCTTGTTTATTATTTTGTTATCGTCTCTAGAAGAAACGTTCTTAGCTTCATCGCAATGGTTTCATGTGTTCTCTTGCTTAATCACAATTGTCACTTTTCTTGAATTAGGTATTGCTCCGAATTAGCTCAGAGTGTGGTTTTGTAGCTACTTGCTTTCCAAAACGCTTTGCTGTTCAAGTCTTTCTACTTTCATAGAACACTCTGATGATACCTGTCTTTCTTCACAATATCGTGTCCTTTGGCTCATTATCGTTTTACATTCTCGTTATATCAATGTTTTTCTCCGGACCCCCAGTGGCACAGCAGTAAGTTTCAATAATCGTGTTTGGCAAAGCACAGATAGCCCATTATATATACTAAACATATCTCATATGGCAGACATTGTATTAGCATAATCAAAGCATTCAAATAAATGCTATTAACCCTCTAATGGTCCTTTATATTTTCTAGTTTAACTGTCAAACTGATTTCATTAGTCATACAATTAAAGTGTAGAATACGTTGGGAAGTAGAAATGGTGAATAAGTTGAAAATAATATTAATAGAGGAGGAATGGCAAGATCAATGACCAAAATTCAGTATCAGAGCTGGTACTCAAGTAGTATCTCATTGAAATAAATAAAAAATGGAACTTTATGACATATATTTCAGGTCAATGGGGTTTACAGAAACAAAATGTCGGACGTATATGATTTTTTCGAAGAAGACGCTGTTGTGTAATATAAAAATAATTTTACGTATAAGATGTTTTGTTTGTCTGTAATTAAGCACAAAGCTGCACAATGGGCTATCTGTGCTCTGCCAACCACGGGTATCGAAACCCAGATTCTAGCGTTGTAAGTCCGCAGAAATACCGCTGTGCCACAGGGGGGGGGCATGTAACATAAATATAAACAAATCATTTAGCATGATTCAACACTCTGACTACAAGATGCAGATTACGTTGTAAGTCCGCAGACATACCGCTGTGCCACTGGGTGGGGGCATGTAAGATGAATATAAACAAATCATTTAGCATGATTCAACACTCTGACTACAAAATGCAGATTACGATGATATTTCGATATTTTTACTTTTTACACTATTATTTCTGAAAACAAAGGATTCTACTAAAGAAAGAAGCAAGAAAATGCCTGAACTTACATTTTAGTTATGTCTATTCTATTGATATGAAATTGGTGTAAAAAATTCCCCTTTTTTTTTCTAGCTGCTACTATAAGATACTACTTGAATACTAACTTTGATAATGACTTATGTTGTCAGTCCTGCTCTAATTAAATACATGTGACTTCATATATACTTTGTATTTACTATTTTCAACCTGAATGGCATCTTATGCGATACATGGACTAAACGACCAGATAAGAAACACCAGAATTCAAGCTTAGCCATTTATAAATTACAAGTGCTGACTAGAAGGGGGGGGGGACCAGCAAGTAGCACAACATGCCATTTACATTGCTACTCTTAACCAAATAGCGGAATTGACTGTCAAGATTATAATTTCCCCCAGCTAACAGTACGGAGCGTGTTCAATGCTGTCCGTTAGGCTAAGCCCAGCCTAATATGTTTTGTAATAAAAAGATGTATCTTTTTATTTTTGTTGTAGTCACAGGTAATTAAGAAATTAAGTGAGAAAGCGTAAACAAAGAAATCTACACTAGCTATCTCTAATTTTGAAATGAGAGACTAGAAATAAGGCAATTAGTCAACACTTGGGCTACTCTTTTATCAACAAATAGTGGGATTTACCGTACCCACACTACTGAAAGGGCGGGCATTCGGCGACGGGATTCAAACATGAGACCCGTAGATTGCGAGTCGAATGCTCTAACCACCAGGTCATGCCAGCCATATTTGTTTCTGAGGTCTTCCTTTACAAAATTGTTTCGCAAATTATCAAGAGCAGTTTCTCAAGATATAAGTTTACATAATTTTGGATACAACTCTGAAATATTTGTAATTAGAAATCCAAATATTTAATGCTGACAGTTAACTAAATAACGCGTTTTATCTTGTTATATAACCAATAAGTCTCATGCTGTGCGATTCGTATGCTGACGTGTGACACATAAAATAAAATAAATACACCGAAAAACTATTATTATTTTGTATGGAACAGTTTCAGAAATAGTGAAGGGCTGAAAGATTTTATAAGTTGCATGCATTTAATGGAAATATGCACGTATTTGTTTATTTCAGTTTAGCGATTAGATAAATATAGTTTTTATATGTAGAATGTGTGGGACAAATATTCACATCCTCAATAAGCAACTCGTTTTTTATTAAACCATCTTTATAAATTATCATCATTTACCACAATATTAGCTATTGGATAATAATCAGTGGCGTGTACCGCAGAGAGCTTTAGACATTATTTCAACCCCATACCCAAAGAACACCTCTTTCTCTTATTGGTAAATGACATTATTTCAACCCCATACCCAAAGAACACCTCTTTCTCTTATTGGTAAATGACATTATTTCAACCCCATACCCAAAGAACACCTCTTTCTCTTATTGGTAAATGACATTATTTCAACCCCATACCCAAAGAACACCTCTTTCTCTTATTGGTAAATGACATTATTTTAACCCCATACCCAAAGAACACCTCTTTCTCTTAGTGGTAAATGACATTATTTCAACCCCATACCCAAAGAACACATTATTATCAGAAAGCTTATACTATTCGCCACATTTAAAGAATTAACCCAGTATTATGTAACCTCAGTGATTGTTTCTTCAAACAGCGTGCCCTGCTTAAACTTTAGAATCATTTGGTTTCCGATTTTGAAAATAAAATTAACAGACAGAACAGAAATATTGAGCTTGCATCGATTTCAGGGAGACTCTTAACCTTCTTTATATTGGTGCCTCGCTAGTAGTAGAAAGGCGGAAGTTGTCTAACGCCATGATACTTGACCACCAGAAATTGTCTGCTGCTAGATAGTGCATTGATAGGAGATGTCACGTGACATAATAGGTTAAGTATTACTCAACAGAGAGCATGGTGCTAGAAGTCACAGTTTCACGAAGTGGTACCAGAGGGCGCATTGCTGGGGCAGATGCTGTTACCAAATTTTATAGGTGGATGCTGTTACTAAAGTTCTATAGGCGGATGGTGTCACTAGGTGTATTTTGTGTGTTTTACAAAAACGAATGGTGTTTCTATAGGAGAAGAATGTTACTGTACTTCCATAAGATTGGCCTGGCATGGCCAGGTGATTAGTGCACTTGACTCACAATCTGAGGGTCGCGGATTTGAATCCCCATCCCATCAGACATGCTCGCCCTTTCAGCTGTGTGGACGTTATAAAGTAATGGTCAATCCCACTATTCATTGGTAAAAGAGTAGCCCAAGAGTTGGCAGTGGGTGGTAATGACTGGCTGCTTTCCCTCTAGTATTTCATTGCTAAATTAGGGATGGTTAGTGCAGATAGCCCTCGTGTAGCTTTGCACGAAATTCAAAACAAACAGACAAACATAGGATTGGATAAAGATTTCGACTTGTCTCAATGTATGTTTATAGTTTTCATTTGTATATTTAACTATATTACACATGTTTTACAAAAGCGAATGTGTTACTAGGTGAATGGTTTCACTACAAACAGTGTTTCTATAGTGTTTCAAAATGAAGAATACAAAATCGAAATATTGTCTATCACAGCCATTTATTAAACATTTTACACTTTGTTCCTAGAAAGTCCAAACTTGTAATCCACGTATAATAACAAAGGTTAAACACAAACTTACAGAATTTTGATTCTGTATAAAATATAAAGTATCAACTTTAGCTCAAAGATTATGTTAAATACAGACTACTAAAAGGAGTAATAAGATCATATTGTACTAGTTAATAGCCAAGATTTTCTCAAGAATTTACAGGCAGCAATGACTGATTCTGTACAACATAACTGTACAGACTGTAGAGTTATAAGCAGTTGCGACTGATTCTACACCATTTTAAAAGTAATAACTAATTATTCTGTGCAAGGTAACATTCAGATCCGTTCATGCTATGACAAGCAAAAATAATGTTTTGTTTTACAAGATAAACAGTCCAGATCTTCTCAGACTGTGACGAGCGATAAATAACTAACGATTTTGTATAAGGTAAAAATCCAAAGCTGCTCAGGCTGTTACAAACACTAACTTGTTCTATAAAGGGTAACTGCTCAGATCTAATCAGATCTTTACAGCCAGTAAAAAATAAACAGTTGTAATCAGATTCAGTTCATTATCTAAATGAAGTTATTTACAAATAAATGTTGCTAAACTGCAGAAGTTTTACATTCAGCATTAGATCCACAAAATTAAATCTGATTATTGTTTATGTCTGCCAGATAAAAGATGACTGTCCAAAACACCCTCACTCTCAATGAAAACTTTTAGGCTTCTAAAGATGAATAACGTATAATGGAGAATCTTCTTCGGTAAATTTGATGTAGTGATCGACGTGTTGATATTTTCATCCTGAACTGTGCGTTATACGCACACGGGACACACGGCCAGGTCAAAGACTCTTTGAGGTAAGTTAAAGTGGTTCCTAATTTTAAATTATTGATGACGATAAGGGCCGCCAGTCAAATTCATCTATCACCTGTAGGATTGGCTGTCACTTTAATAACACGCCCACATCTGAAAGTGCAATGTGTGTGTGTATCACGTATAAAACCTTGGATCTTCTCATACTTATTCCAGCACTACTAATCATTAGGCCAGCCTGGCCAGAGATCGAGGTTTTGGCACACTTACATTTGCCCAAAACAAACTCTTCGCTCAATCTAAACAATGAATACATAGCTTCACAACACATCATTACAGTAAAATGATTTGATGTTGTTATTCATTAATGTTCTATATCATTTCCCTTGTTTGTAATAACGTAGAAATATATTTTACTAGTTTTAAGCATTTCAGAAACAGAAAGCCGGAACAATGAGAAATAGCTTTTATTTATTTTGTTATCTACCATTGATGTGTATTAAATCTCTTGTCTTTGTTGCAGAACTAATGTTTTATTGAACGGCAATGAACCTTTTTTCAAAAAAATTATATTAGTTTTCGTTTAAGTTTTACTACCCATAAATATTGCATTGTTGTCTGTGCTCTATGTGACTTAGTAAAATATCATTAAGTACGGTAGAACTTAATAGGGATCATGATGAAACAAAATGGTGGCCATAAAAATCGCCATTTTAAAACCACCTTTAAAATGTCTGAATACTAACAATGGTTATTTCACAGTATTGGCGGAGCAAAACTAAAGCTTATTGTACATAAATAGCCACCTAAATCGCTATATACGTGTTTATAGAGTGAATCAAACTTTCAATATTTTAACGAATTTCATCCAAGTAAGTAAGTAAGTGACTTTTCCAGACAAGTGTACAAAAAATGACGAACTTTATTGCTCTAATTCATTCACAAAACTCTTCATTTTAGGGTCCCAGTGATTAATTTCTGGTACTGAAAAGAATGATATCATATTTATATATAAAAAACGGACGACGCATTATTACGGGCATATAATTAGATTTTAAGGTAGGTTGGTAGGGATCCTGATGAGTAATAAAATCGAATCGAGTATATGCGAGCCCCACGTATGGTATTGTTGGCGCACTAAAATATAGCTAATAAAAAGGAAACAAAAAATGTGAAAAAAATGTTTAACTTGCATATAAACAAGTAGGGATCGATATATACGTAACCCAGCTAGCTACAGTAATATAGGAAGTTTTAATGTTACAAACAATGCTAATAGTGAAACAAAAACATCAAACTACAAAACTGACATACTTAAAATTAGAAAAAAATATTCCTACTTTAGTTCAGACTAACACAAGTAAACTGGTGTCACTTGTTAGGTGGTGTATCAAGGCTGGGGAGTAAACTGGTGTCACTTGTTAGGTGGTGTATCAAGGTTGGGGAGTAAACTGGTGTCACTTGTTAGGTGGTGTATCAAGGCTGGGGAGTAAACTGGTGTCACTTGTTAGGTGGTGTATCAAGGCTGGGGAGTAAACTGGTGTCACTTGTTAGGTGGTGTATCAAGGTTGGGGAGAAAACCATGTCGCATTCAAGTGGTGTGTAAAAGTTGGGTATTAAGCTGTGTCAAAATCAGGTGATGTATCAAGGTTGGGGAGTAACTGAGTCGTATTCAGGTGGTAATACACATTACGGAGTAAATTGCGTCACAAACGATCAGTGGTTCGCATTATGGAGTAAACTGCGTCACATTTACGTGGTGGTTCACACTATGGAGTAAACTGCGTCGCAGTCAGCTAACTATTGGCACTTGTATTCTTTTGTTTTCAGACCTGTGAAAATTGTGTTACACAGAGTAGATACTAGTGGAAAAACTACTTTACAAAACAAATGGCTTGTAACAACCAAAGTAACCAACTTACAGATATGTTGTCTAACGTAGCAAACTAAGTATTCTACAAACATTTTGTTTTATGTACAACAGTTGAGTCACAGCTAAGTAGAAAGCTGATCACTGTTCAACAAAACTGTGTCACGTAGACAACAAATGGGTCACAGCTAAGTAGGAAACTGAATCACTGTGCAACAAAACTGTTATGTATACAAGTACTGGGGCACAGATAAGCTAAGTAGCAAACTGAATCACTATTTAAAAAAACTGTGTCATGTATACAACAATTAGGTCTCAGCTAAATAGGAAATTGAATCACTTTCCAACAATTGGTTCCCTCCTGTGACAAACAGTGCAATATCTTTCATCTGTAGAACATAAAACTTTTACATAAAACTGAGTTATACTGGAGGAAACTGTGCCATAACAGTTGTGTGATATATATACTGTATAACGGATGTAAATGTATCACATTAAGATACTGAGAGACGGCTATAATTAACTGCATTGGTCACTGTGACAAACATGGATGTAAGTAGCTGAGTCATATATGTCAACTGAGTCAAAGACTAATACATGAAATTCAACATTTGAGACAATTTAAAAAACTATCCTTTACAGTATGTGAGCTACAGATGTAGGAAACTGTGTCACACACAACAACTGAGTTACAGCAATAGGTAACTGTATGGAATCGTGTAACGCAGCATAGTCAAATAAAATATCCGAGTTAAAGCATATTTATTATGGATGCACAAACAACAACAATAGTAAGTAAACGTGCACATTCTGCAAACGGCTGTAAGAGCCAATATCACAAGCAATGGCCACTTTTACCAATGTCTCAGCTGGGATAACTGACTGAAGACAAGGCTTAGCAACAAGTTGCAGGGCGATTCCTATAAGGAATGTTGGTTTCAGGATGGCAAAAACGGTAGAAGAGCAGCATGAAAGTGATGCCTAAACTGAAGCTGAGGAAAACACAAATTAGGGCAGGCAGGTGGTACCACACGCTTGGATCTGTTCGAAGGTACCACAAGATAATCATTAATGAGTTCTCAATGAATACGATGATGTAGTAGGCTAGGTACTTGAGACGAGTGGGTTCGTCCTTTACGTTCAGGAAACAAAACAGGTAGACTGCTCCAATCGCCATGTTAAACAAGTACTCTTCACACTGGCGCTTCTCTCCAGTCTCCGAATCACAGAAGCTGGTTTGTTGGTGCATCACCCACACTGTCATGATGCCCCAGTGCCCGATACAGACTGGAAACATCCAGTACCCATATTCGGAAGCAAATAACGCCAAGGACAGCACCCTGGCCGCCGTGGTGCAGTACCGCCACAGAAACTGAACACTCATTCCGCTCCAAGTCATATTCCGTTTGTTCTCCACTGACTGCCGTAAAGCCCGGTGGTATGATGCCAAGGACCAGGATAGCTCGAACAACGAGGCAACTATCGACGCCAATTGGATGCCAACTGTGGAAATGAATAATAATAACGAAAATTCATTGCTTGTTGACATGACTTGAGAAACAGCTTTTGTTGAACTCTTGGTGACTATATTTAGGTTATACGTTAAAAACAAACATTTTCAATCTTGACATTTACATCAACCTCTAACATACACTAAAGGCAGATAAATTAAGAATTTTAAGGTTTAATGTAGAACCTTACTCACCAATAACAGTAACCAGCAGATAAATTTATTATGTTAATGTTTAACAAAATATCTTACCCATTGCCCCCCCCCAGTGGCACATTGGTATGTCTGCGGCCTTGTACTGCTAGAAACCGGGTTTAGATGCACGTGGTGGGCAGAACATAGATTGCTCTTTGTGTAGCTTTGTCTTTAGTAAGAAACAACAACAACTTACCCATTGATACTAGTAACCTTTCTTTATTTCTTTCTTTTCTTTTTTTAATTTCGCGCAAAGCTACACGAGGGCTATCTGCGCTAACCGTCCATAATTTA
>NW_013666394.1:192899-194357 GCF_000517525.1 Limulus polyphemus
ACTGACTGCCGTAAAGCCCGGTGGTATGATGCCAAGGACCAGGATAGCTCGAACAACGAGGCAACTATCGACGCCAATTGGATGCCAACTGTGGAAATGAATAATAATAACGAAAATTCATTGCTTGTTGACATGACTTGAGAAACAGCTTTTGTTGAACTCTTAGTGACTATATTTAGGTTATACGTTAAAAACAAACATTTTCAATCTTGACATTTACCTTTAAAAAGGTGTTAATGCAGAACAGAAAACATTAACCTCTAATAACACTAAAGGCAGATAAATTAAAAATGTTAAGGTTTAACGTAGAACCTTACTCACCAATAACAGTAACCAGCAACTATATTAAAAGTACCAATGCATGAGTAATATATTAAAACGACTGTCATTTTATTCAAATGAGAGATTTTACATACTTGGGGAAAAACCCATTTCTTAATATGTGTTAAATCTGTCCAATAATCTTAGTTTGTTTATTGCTGTAATTTGATATGTAAGGGTTTCCGTTAAACATTAACACTTTTAATCTAGTTGTAGTTGTAAAGTAATACATAATCTTCTTTTACTCGAACCTCGTGTTAAATCTAGTAGCAGTTAAAGACCAGAGTATAGTTTTGTACTTTACTTGAACTTTGTGTTTAATCTAGTCTGCAGTTCGCGGGTTAATGCATTGAAACTACACTATTGCTTTCATTTATATATCTTGGTGTATTTAAAAATATCAACAATTGTGATTATTACTTCAACTATGACCTTTTTACCCCTAACGAACAGCTGTAACGAATTTATTTTTAATAACCATACCAACCTGTCCAGAAGTCGTAAGGAATCATCTGTCTGTCAGCTAAGATGTAGATTTGCAGAACTAACTGAGGCGCGGACTCCATTAAGCTCTCTAAAAGGGTCAGGAGTGCAGTATCCTTATCTTCTTGAATAGTGAGTTGATGATAGTCAACACTGTCGTCAATTGCTGTTTCTGTCGTCCTCCGGAACGTGAGGTCCCACTCTCTCGCTCTTCGTTGCTTCTGTTGTCGTTCTCTTCTACTTCGAAGTCCGAAGATAATGAGGTCAGTATACCTGGAACACAAACATAGGACCATTATGGCTTGCGTCGGAAAATATCTTGGATATCATAGACTTTTAATATCTACAAGGGAGAGCAGAAGCTGTTATTTCATCGAAGTATAGATCACGATTCACGCCCTCTAAGTAAAACAACGTAAAGTAAATTAAAGACTGGCAGTGAGGCATCATGAAGGTGTTGGTAATGCACCAACAAACTAGTTGGTTACTGTTGGGTAAGATTTTCTACTAGTTTAGTAGTAACAGCCCGGCATGGCCAGGTGGATAAGGCGCTCGACTCGCAATCTGTGGGTTGCGGGTTCGAATCCCCGTCCCACCAAACATGCTCGCCCTTTCAGCCGTGGGGGCGTTATAATGTGACGGTCAATCCCACTA
>NW_013666394.1:195357-201375 GCF_000517525.1 Limulus polyphemus
GTATTCATTTCCACAGTTGGCATCCAATTGGCGTCGATAGTTGCCTCGTTGTTCGAGCTATCCTGGTCCTTGGCATCATACCACCGGGCTTTACGGCAGTCAGTGGAGAACAAACGGAATATGACTTGGAGCGGAATGAGTGTTCAGCTTCTGTGGCGGTACTGCACCACGGCGGCCAGGGTGCTGTCCTTGGCGTTATTTGCTTCCGAGTATGGGTACTGGATGTTTCCAGTCTGTATCGGGCACTGGGACACCATGACTGGGCGGGTGATGCACCAACAAACCAGCTTCTGTGATTCGGAGACTGGAGAGAAGGACAAATCCCACTCGTCTCAAGTACCTAGCCTACTACATCGTCGTATTCATTGAGAACTCTTCAATGATTATCTTGTGGTACCTTCGAACAGATCCAAGCGTGTGGTACCAGAGAAAATGTTTGGTGACACCATTTCTTACACACATAAAGAAACAAAGTGACAGAAGAATGATGTCGGATTGATAACTTGTGTGTTACGTCTATCGAACATTATAGACATTAATATGAAATCATGTAAACTAATTTGGAACTTAACGGGAATGAAAATATGAGTTGAGATCTTACATAGGAAGCGAAAAGTTAATGATACCTCACAAAATAACGAGTGGAAGATAAGGTGAGAGAAGGAATTACGCTAGTATGATACACAGTATCAATGGGGACGATGATTCATGTTTCGTGTTGACTTGTTTCAACAAACAATTTCATATTACAGTGCTGGGAATAAGTTATGCTCTGTGTAGGAAGAATTTAGTCGCTTTAGTTACAGTTAATTGAACGTAAGTTACCGAAGTGAATATTAAATTGAAATTTTATGCATTGAAAATTCTGCTTCTTTCATCCATCGGTAGTGTTAGTCGTAAATGTTTATGAAATGAAAAAAAAACTCACTCACTGATGAATTATTGATTTCGGCACGAAATGTCATTATCTTTGTAAGAAATTTTAGGTAAGTCACAGAAACAGGAGATTCGCAGCTGCCGAGTTTAACGATTGCTTCTTAAGATAGCGAGAGAAAATGCAATCTTTGGATCTGTGCTTCGTATTACTTGACAGCGTGTTATTCAAATAGACATACACGATCAATTACGATACTTTCATTCAACGAAGGTGTGAATGTATGATGACTTTACGATACAGTAAAACTCGAGAGGATAATAAACGTAGCTTGCTAATCGTTTGCTCGTTTTAGTTATTTCCGGCAAACCTATACAAAGTGCTATCTCCGTAATAATTCGATAACTTAGAGAGAATACAGATAGTCAACAGCACCTACCGCCAACTCTTGTATAACTGAATACTGTGATTTGACCGACAATCTTAAGCGCACCCATGACCCCAAAATGGGGAAGTGCGTTTGTTTCAATGAACCGCAAACCTCGAACGCTTGGATTTACAGTGCGATCTCGCTAGCGGGGTAGGTAACACCCAGCCCGCTTGCATTCTGTGTAAGGTGTTTTCAACAAGTCTTTAAATATTTGTTAGCCATTGAGCCTTTCCCATGTGATCTCAAAATAGTAGGTTTTTGTCTCATGCTGTATTAGCATCCTCTGGTGGCAAAAAAGGACAACTAATCAGTAATGTAAAATTGTGTCTTTCAAAGTTACGATAATACTATTTGACTAAAACAATATTAAATAAAGAAGGTTAACAAGTTTTGCAATGTAAATATGATGAATTATTTTTTCGACTTGATTAAATCGCATCGATGTAGTATTAATAAATCCTCAAGTTATTTTACTAGCTCTTTCTCAATCTCTTGTTTTGGTGAAGGGGATCTTCAAAATATTTATACTTTGTAAGTGACTTTGTTCAGGCATTTTTAAGAACCACTAATTATTTGTCGCGGTATTTTTCAGCAAATATATCTGCTATTATGTTATCTTAGTAGCGGTTCTTATAACTATAGAAAGAAATTGTAATAGGAACCCATACTTGCTGGAAAATACCGTGACAAATAAATAGCGGTTTTTATAGCTATCTGAAGAAAATATGATAAGTTATGAAAATACAGCGGCAAATTAACAGTGGTTCTTATAACTAGATGAATAAAGTCTGCTAAACAGACATAGCAATAATACAGGAAGTCCGAAAATTACATGGATAAAATTATTTATAGGAATAAACTTACTAGTAGAATTTTCGGTCACTCTTTACGAATAACTTGCCTCAGGTAGCTTTATAGCTAGAGACTTTCACTAAAAAGGCTAAACCATAGTTGGTGAGCTTAGTTCCTTTCAAGTAATATTTTAAAACTTGGATTACAAGTACAGTACCAGTCAAGTTGAGAGTGACAGAGGTAACAAACACAATAGAGGCACAAGTTGAGGGTGACATGGCTAACAAGTACAATAGAGGCACAAGTTGAAGGTAACACATGTAACAAGTACAGTAGAGGCATGTGTTGAGGGTGACATAGATAACAAGAACAATACAGGCACAAGCTGAGAATGGCACAGATGACTATTATAACCTTGAGTCATCAATAACATCATGATATATCTCTATAGTATTAAACAAGTTCATAACTACAGCCAAATAACTGCTTTATGATACTTCTTCTTGATAACAATAAAAAATATAATTTTAGGGCTTGACGTGGCCTAGAAGTTAACGTGTCTAGCTGCGGATTGAAAGGTTCAAACGTTTACACCGCGATGCCACTAAACACACTCAGCAACTGTGGGTTTGTTGTAAGAGTGACAGCCAATCTCGTTATTCGGTTAAAAGCCATAATAGTGACGAATGCTCCTGGCCAACAGTCTCCCGACCTTTGTCAGTAGTTCAGTATTAGAGATGGGTTGCTAAGCACTAGGTATCTCTCGCTTAACCGTGTAGCGCATAAGAAGCTGTTCAGGTAGAAAATAACAAATATTATATTATATTACATTTTAATTCTTTTTTTTAAATCAAGCTAGATTCTTAAAGTCTGCAGAGCTTTATCTGGACGATTATACTCCCATTTTCTCGTACAATCAGTAAAACAAAATGGTGAAAATTGAATGCTAGTTTCTAGGTATGATTCTGGTAGTTGCTGAACCATAAAACTATAAATGGAATAAAAAAACCTAAGTTTTTTTTTCTTGAAACCGAATTATCTTCCCATTTGAAATATAAATAAAAATCATCTTCTTGTAATTCTTGGGATAGAATTGAATCAATAAACGAATGAATTCGTGCGACAAGTAGCTCTTATTTTCTCCGATTTGAACCTGGGACTCGACCGGGAAGTAAAGTCTTCTGCTGAGATATCTAATCCAATTGTTCGCTGTCTTCAATCTGTAAAACTATGATCTCTTTTTGCCGCTTGGAACATACAGGTAGCACATTATTCAGACACAAGCAAAACCGGAATTGGAAGAAAGAGGCCAGAAGGTGGTACTGGCTGGTTATTATAAATAACAGTATCACCCACATAAGGGCTTCTAATCAGCTGTTACAAGTCTAGACAGGAGATAAATAGACGTATAAATAGTTAGACAAAGCGATAGATAAAATATATGCTCTCTGTATACATTATACATATATATATGGAGTTTGGAAAATTAATAATCATAGCTATTTAAAATATAAAAATTCTATTGGCTGATGCAAAGAAGTTTTAAACAGAAGGATAAAACTAACGCTTAAGAGGTGAACATATGATATTATACTATTCATAAGATGTCGATCTACTGAGTATTATGCACGAGCTGTGGATATAGTACCTACTTATAGGTAGGTGTATCTGAAGGCCGTTGTTGACCAAAAAGTGCGCTGTTCACGTTTACCGTATTTAAACAAATGAGAAAAGTTTGTAAAACCTTATGTTTACAAAAGTACTTTCACACAGACAGAAAAATAGTAGAGTCGTGATCCTTGATATATATTGATACGAACTTGATGCTGCAAGAATCATTTTACTATTTAATCTGTAGATGATTTGGTGGTAAATTTAATCTGTAACTGTCCTGCACGAACTTGATGTTGCAAGAATCATTTTACTATTTAATCTGTAGATGGTTCGGTGGTAAATTTAATCTGTAACTGTCCTGCACACTTCGCAGAAGACTCAATCTCATAAACTATGGTGTGTCACAAAGTTAAAGATGAATAGAAACTGAAGTAACTTACTTATGAATTTTATTAATATTTAACTCATTTATAAGCAAAAACTACGTAGAAACAGTCAGTTTGGGATTCTCATTTCTAAAACAAGCACGATTAAGTTAACAATAGAATGAAATCTTATTGAGTTTTTAAAAAGTAATCTACATTAGTATAAAATCGAATACGTCACAGGTTCTCACAGTTTAAGATTTTTTCTGAAGTTTAAGACAATGGGTCGGATCTTGAAGAAACAGGACCAAGAAAGCTGTGAAAAAAATAAAAGCATTCGTGTCGATCACAATAAGAGAAAACAAGTATGTGGTTTTTGAGAAAGTAGAAATAACAGTATCAGTGGCGACAAGTTAACCTGATTTGTAGTATTTGAGTAACTAGAGCCAATCAACTTAATGTGACGGCCATAAAGGATGGGAAGGCTGTGCAGTGCACAGGTACCCATCAGCTCAAGGGGGCCAACCAAGCCCTAATATAAAAAAGTTCTAGTATTCTACCGTATATAATAATACTATATTTGTGTCGGGAAGGGGCCAAAGGGGGCCCAAATTTATCCGGCATAAGGACCCACAACTAAGTATGGCCAATTTTACAGATTGTGACAAAATAACACTATTAATATAAATCTTGGCAGGGTAACAAGAATTTTACTTGTGGAAACACAAAACCAACAATATAAAACAAGCCAATGTATCCAATTAAAAAGGATATGAGACAAACGAACCAAATATATTAATATATAAATATTTATATCAGTAGGTTCGTGGAAAATAGGTCCAGAAATATATGCTGCAATAAAACGGTCTGTGGGGAGTATAATCAACAATGTACGTCTTGGCGAAGTTTACATTCCATGATATTGCAATCTGACAACTGATCCAATTTTTGTAGTTGGTAATAAGATGGAATGAGTCACATGAATCGTAATATTTTAGTTAGTTGTGGGATTACAAGTTTGGTGGCTGAGAGGATAGAACCAACAATATACGTTTTGAAGGTGTGACCAAATTAGTAGAGCGTGAGAAAATAGCTGCAACAATATAAGTTGTGAAGGTGTGACTAAATTAATAGTGTGTGGGACAATAGCTCCAATAATATAATTTTGAAATTGTAACCAAATTAATAGAGTGTGAGATAATAGTTCTAACAATATAAGTTGATGCAACCAACCAAATTAGTAGTGTATAAGATGATAGTTCCAACAATCTAAGTTATGAAGGTATGCTCTAACAATATAAGTTGAAGCAACCAATCAAATTAGTAGTGTGTAAAATAATAGAACCAACAGTATAAGTTGAGACAGCCAACCAAATTATTAGTGCGTGAGATAACAGCTTCAACAATATCAATTGTGAAAGTGTGACCAAATTAGTAGAGCGTGAGATAATAGCTCCAACAATATAAATTGTTGTGAACTTGGCCAACTAAGTAGTGCTTTGGATAATAGATCCAACAGTATAAGTTGTGAAGGTGTGACCAAATTAGCAATTCTTGGGATAATAGCTCCAACAATGTAAATTGTGAAGGTGTGACCAAATTAGTAGTGCGTGAGATAATAGCTCCAACGATATAATTTTGAAGGTGTGACCAAATTAGTAGTGCGTGAGATAATAGCTCCAACTTTATAATTTTGAAGGTGTGATCAAATTATTACTGCGTGAGATAATAGCTCCGATAATATAAGTTGAGGCAGCCAACCAAATTAGTAGAGCGTGAGATAATAGCTCCAACAATACAATATTATTAACAAATTTTAATTTAAGAACGGGAATAAGGATCGTAAAAAATACAGAAACAAGATAAGTAAACAAAAGTAAACAAACGAGCTTGGCCTGGCATGGCCAGGTGGTTAGGGCGCTCGACTCGCAATCAGAGGGTCG
>NW_013666394.1:202027-209246 GCF_000517525.1 Limulus polyphemus
TAAGGTTTGAGACACAAGATAAATGAAAAATTTGGAACTTAAAAACCTGCAAATAGGGATAGTAAAGAAGGTAAGCATACAAGGCTGGAGATACTGTATATATTATTTACTCAAGCTACAAATCGATATTTTGTCTCCACCAAATGTAACTTTAGCTAACAGCATGGAATCAAAATAGGGATTTGTAGCTCGAGAAAATAATGTCTATAGTGTCTCCAGCCTTGTATGCTTACCTTCTTTACTATTCCTATTTGCAGGTTTTTTTATCTTAGACTTCTTTTTTTTTTACTTTTTTGCGACTACATTTTCACTTTAAGCTAGCTATCTTGTTTCTATATTTTGTATGATCCCTATTTCCCTTTTCAAATTAACAATTTTTAATAATCTTGTTTAAATCATACCGTACTCAGTTGTTGTTAGAAATCATTTAATAAAATTAATAAGATGAAAAATGACCTTGAGATAGAGATAGATTTAGGAACGTTCCTTCTATTGTTTCAATGGGCGCCTAACTTTGTTTAAAAGTGTGTGTGTGTGGAAAGCGAAGAGTGAGGAAGGAAGAACTGGCGAGTGGAAGGAGGCGAGAAAATGTTTTACTGCAATAAATATTCATAGTGGAACAGAACGTGCCCATTCTGCCCCTCTAAGTAAGATCCTATGATTTTTTTTCATTGTTATATAAGTAATAAATATCTAATTTAGATAAAGAACCGTTGAACTGATTTATGTTTGCTGAAGCTAATTTTGTGATGGTTTTAAGTTGACTGTTCCCAGTTCACGAACCTGATCACAGGTCCTAGTAGAAGTACATGGAATAATATGCGTATTGTCCAGTCTAGCTTGGACATTTTAGGTCGATGTACAATAGTTGAATGGTTCTTTTTCACTTCCTGCTTGTGCATGTACCAACGAAGACTGAATACATTTACAGTGAGAGCCGGAATGGCAGTAAACGCTACGGTCAGTCCGAACCACCAAGTGTAACCTTCTAGATGCAGGAAGTAACATACAGCGATGTCCGTGCCGATGTTAAATGTGTAAGAGAAAATACCAACAAGAGCGAAGACAGCACTGACTATTGTAAAGTCTCCCGTGTGGTCCACTTGTTTGGTGAAGATGAACTCCGTTTGTTGCAGAGGGTATCCATGACAAGGATAGTGGTGATCCTGTAAGATGGTCTCAATTTGTCTTCCCTCGGGAATGTGAGTTGGATGCTCTCTTTGTTCATGTGCCATTCCAGCCTGGTATCCATGACCCCGAAGACAATGGAGCTTCCGGTTGTAGCGGAGATGGGCGTTATGGATATCATCCCAGTGGGTGGGGCCTTTCATCTCCAGCTCATTAACCGACACCATTGGATGTCTGTCCACTGAAAAAGACATAGAAAATAAAGATTCAACTTTTATTTATCTGTTGTTATATTATCAAACGTTAATCATTATCGTCCTGTATAGTGCGATGGTTTTTGATTTTACTTATAACCTAAACAAATTCCCAGTGACTAATAAACAGTAACATAAATTAAAACAACAGTCATTTAGTAGTAATATTTGTGTTATATTACACCAAAGTAAAACTAAAGTCACGCTATTATTTAATGGTCCGATAAGCTGTATAGTGCTTGTTAACAATCATATTAATACAGCTGATTTTTTAATAAAAAATTTGGAATCAATTGACAAACTAGCCTATTTTTACAATGTGTCTCTTCACGAATGTGTCAGTTGAAGAGACGTTGACTTGGCAATAGATTATTAGAGAACAAGAAAATTCCCCTCTTAGAAGGAAGAGGAATTATGATGCTGACCCATATTTGTGTGTCGAACGCATATTTTAAGGTAGGGTATATATACATATATATATATATATATTCTTTAAACAAATATCGGTTTGGCTATGAGGTCTCCCTTGCCCTTCCTGTTCTGCGAGTTGGTTGGTTATGGAGTTTCCATTTTCTCTCCTGTATTGTGAGTTGTTTGGCCACGGGGTCTTCATTGCTTCCCTTGTTATGTGAGTTGTTTGGCTATGGGGTCTCCCTTGCCTCCCTGTCATGTGAGTTGTTTGGCTATGGGGTCTCCAATGCCTCCCCTGTTATGTGAGTTGTTTGGCTATGGGGTCTGCATTGTCTCTTCTCTTATGTGAGTTGTTTGGCCATGCGGTCTCAATTTTTTCTCCTGTATTGTGAGCTGTTTGGCCATGGTGTCTTCATTGCCTCCCCTGTTATGTGAGTTGTTTGGCTATGGAGTTTCCATTGTCTCTTATCTTATGTGAGTTGTTTGGCCATGGGGTCTCCATTGCCTCCCCTGTTATGTGAGTTGTTTATGTTTAAACTCGAAATGAATAAATTACAAATTTTGAGGTTAAAACCTTTGGTGTTGTTGAGGGATGTAGATGACATGTTTTTTTTGTGTGTGGCGGAGTGATAACGATATATTATTTAACGCAGTTTGAAGGGCATCTTGATTCGGTTATTTATATCCGAGTTACCATGGAGATGGAAGAAGAGGTTCAGTTGAATTTCCTAGATATGAGAGATAAACGGGATAATGGGTTTCTCTCAACGTCTGTTTCTAGAGAACTATTTTCTGTGGGTGTTCTACCACACAATATATCGTGCCATCTCTGGACACAAAAAGTATCCGTCTTTTCCACATTTAAGAACCTGCACTCACGATTGTTAATCTTTTTAAATGTAACTGGAGACAGAAGCTATGATACCGAGATTATTGATAGACTTCATGAAAAACATAACAATAAATTCAAAATGTGATTATATACAAAGTTAAAAGGAAATAGTGATGTTGATGACATGAGAGTTTGCTTACCATACGTTCAAGTTATGTGAACAAAAATAAGTAACATAATAAAAACTACATAGACTGAAGTGTAACTCTCTCTCCGCGTTGTTAGTTAAGTAGTTATCTCACGGGTGTTAAATATAAGCAGAACAAGTTAATAAGTGTGGCATTTAAAAATCCTTTGTGTCTGTGGTCAAGTGTATATCGGTCAAACGTGTATAAATCTGTAATTTCGAACCAGGTGAACATAAAAATGGGTAGAAAATGTAAAATTAATGAATCGGCCTTAGCAGAACACGTGGCAAGCACATCTCATGTTATAGATTGTAATAGTGCTAAACTGATGAATCAGGTTGAGTTTAAGTGGAAATTAAATATCAGAGAATTAATAGAAATTGAGAAAAATAAAAATATTATTTGAATAAAGATGGAAATCCTGGAAATTTGTTTTATAAGCTCTTCGGTTAAAATAATGTAAGTCGGAGGTGATTTTTATATTATATATATTTTGTATTATTATAACGCCCCCCTGGCTGAAAGGACGAGCATATTTGGTGGGACGGGGATTCGAACCCGCGACAGTCAGATTGCGAGACGAGCGCCCTAACCACCTGGCCATGCCGGGCCCTCCCTTTTTTAAAGCTATGCCCCTTTTTAAATACATCTTATTTATTGTGCAACTATTTAATGTTGTATTACTCTTAGTTTTTGATATTACAATATCTGTCTCTATTATCAGAATGTGTACTAGGTAATTTTCAATTTACTGTTGGGAAAACATGCTGCCAGAATCGATGTCATTTCTAATGTCAAGAGAGCAAGCTACATAGAAGTATGAAACATTATTGTCATACAGATAGTTACAATATTTGTCCCTACGGATATTACCTTTGGGCAGATATGCTGTTATATATTTACAGCCACAGTCGATGACATTTGTCATGTCAGGAGAGAAAATTACATTAACGTTTAAAACATCACTTTATGCCAACAGACAATTACAATATCTGTCCTTCCTGTCAGGAAGTATACCGGACAATTTCAAATTTACTGTTGGGTAGACATTCGCAATATCTGTCCTTCCTGTCAGGAAGTATACCGGACAATTTCAAATTTACTGTTGGGTAGACATTCACAATATCTGTCCTTCCTGTCAGGAAGTATACTGGACAATTTCAAATTTACTGTTGGGTAGACATTCACAATATCTGTCCTTCCTGTCATGAAGTATACCGGACAATTTCAAATTTACTGTTGGGTAGACATTCACAATATCTGTCCTTCCTGTCAGGAAGTATACCGGACAATTTCAAATTTACTGGTGGGTAGACATTCACAATATCTGTCCTTCCTGTCAGGAAGTATACCGGACAATTTCAAATTTACTGGTGGGTAGACATTCTATTATAATTACTCTGCTACAAACGATGGCATTTAAAATGTCAAGAGAGTAATTAACATAAATGTGTAAAAAATAATTTTCTTGTCATACAGACAGTTGAATTATCTGTCCTTACCACCTTGAAGTGTAATAGATAATTTTCAATTTACTGTTGAGCAGACTTGTTATTAACGTCACCCTGCCAGAATCTATGTAATTTGTAATGTGAGGAGAATAAGTTATATAAGTGTGTAAAACAACACTTCACTGTCGTATATACATAAAAATGTCTGTCTTTCCTAACTGTCATGCCGATGGTATAAAATATTTCATTTTTTTCTGCTTTCGTATTATCTGTTTAATCCACAGATTTCATAAAATCAAAAATTCTAATTTCATTAAATCGTTCATCTTATACGCATAAGTATCTTTAGCAGTTTATTCAAATTATCAGCTTAAAGAATTTCTGGAAATGTTTTTATTTTAAAACTAAGAACAACGTTTTTCCTGTAGACAGTTCAAAGCTCTTCGTTTGTACACTAGGCAGATTATTCGTTTCAATCGTTAATACAGCGAAGATGAAATTGTGTTTGGCCCGGCGTGGTCTTGTGCGACTCACGACTTTTTTTTTTTTTTTAAAGAAGCAATATAAACGTCTCAGAATGGCCCTCTCAGAGCTCAGACTTTATCTCTATTGAACATCTTTGTAAACAACCGAAGAAAAAACAAGCATGGTTGTTGGAACGTATTTGAACTCATGTCTTTCAGAACAACAGTAGTTATTAAGACGAAGTGATCACTAAGGCATATACACTCATTCTATACGAAGTGTCTGAAAAGTTCTGGCAGAGCAGTATATATGTTTACACATTCAAAACATTATTTTCATAATAATAACACAGGGCAACAAAACAATTGTTTCCCTGCTACTAGAAAAAATGTAACTTTTTCTGAGTAATTTGATGATACTGATTCTAAAAATCATGTTGAAAATTACTGATCACCTCTAGTTTTCAAGTTATGATAGATTTATTCAAAATATCCTTATGTGTTTTGAAAATAACAGCTTTTTCTTTAATAACTTTATTATTCATTACAAACTGTATTTAAGAATGTATAATCTGAATGCCTTGATAGGTTTCTTTCATGTTCACTGCATGAGTAACAGGAATCGATGTTTTAATGTTCCCATTGTGCAAAAGTACAGCTTTCAGACTAGCTTTAGATGAGTCAATAAAAAGTCTCTATTCTTGAGGATGATGTTCAGTACCTAATTTTTCCATTATTGCATCAACATTTGCACAGAAACACAAAGTATCTTACATGCTGTAGTAAGAAGCAAGACTTTGATGGCGATTTCGGTAAACTGAAACTCTTGTTCCTGGGGCTAATAAACGAGAGAGTATAAAATTATTTCAATTGTGTCATCTTTAGGATCATAAGGTTTATTATTGTACTTGGATTTCCTGCACATGAATCCACTGATATAATTACCAGTAAAAGATGAAGTTGTAAGGTGTATCTTGTTTCGTAAAAACAAAAATATTGAATTTGAAACTATAAGAATATGGTTTAGAAACATAACTTGGCATCACAATGTTTTTCATCAGAAAGAATCAGCCTTAATTACACACTGTTTAGAACTTAATGTGAATTTTTCCATTCCCCCAAAACCTCTATAAGATCTAACTAAATTGCAAAATAAGTTAGATATAATATGTCGGAGTCTGCAGCTTTGTAACCAGAGTATTTTAAACATATTTGTCACCGAGTGAATCGATGCTAATTATTTAAACGTATCTCAACGTTTCATACGCATTATTTCTACTTTAACTAATTTTCTCATAGGTAGGAATTACCAATAAAAATTGAAATTCATCCTAAAGATGTTTTACAAATAAAGTGTTTGTAGATTCCTTTTATCTGGAGGTAGTCATCCTTTAAACTTTTAAAATGATACTGAAAACATCGATCTATTTGTTAATTGGATGTTTATCATGTAATAGAGAATGAATTCTGAAGTTTTTGCTGAGTAAGCAAGAGGGATATAAAATCAAGGAATAAAATGATATCGGCTGATACCACAATTAGAAACAGTTAATCAAAAAATAAAATTAAGAATTGGAAAGTGATTTTGTTTTGAGAGAACAAATATCAGCTGCTGTAATAAATATTATACTAATGTAAAGTTGAGCGCACATATACACGCTTGCCACCCATCCATGCATGTACATATATTGATAGGTATTGTTGCATAACATATAACTATGTATATTTAAACTGATTCAAAGCCCTTCCCCCCCGTGGCACAGCGGTATGTCTGCGGACTTACAATACTATAAACGGGGTTTCGATACCAGTGTTGGGCAGAGTAAAGATAGCCCATTGTGTAGCTTTGTGCTTAACTACAAACAAACAAAAACTGATTCGAAAACGAACTGATATGCATAACATTTGTCTACCTCTGTGTTTCAATAATAAAATTAGGTAGCTTTACTTGCTTACTGCACTATTATCATCATGATTGAAAGCTACTTTACTTGATTAATAATCTTCGGGACAAGCATGATCAAGGAATTTTGGGGAACTTGCCAAACACGTTTCCTTGATTATTTCTTATAAAAAAATCAAATAAAACCATTGATGTTGATTTTTTTGTTCCATCCAAAGAACTCACAAGTCACCCGTTTCGTTTAGAATACATTATACAATAGTTGAAGTAATTAAGCTTATACAATTCATGAAGTAATTGAAGGCCGAATATTCCCTCTTGTTACTCATAAAAGTTAAAAAAAAAACTTTAGTTCATACATATCAGTAAGTAAAACATGAAAGGGTACATTATGTACCAATTACAGTTGATAATATTATTCTCTAAGAACTTGAAAGAGAACATGGTTATGTATCACGATAATATTAGATCGTCAAGAAATGAATGTCGCGTTTTGGAACACTTTCATTAACCACCCCCAAAAACGCACATTACATATAATAGTTAAAGAACCGCCTAAACGTCACGTTAGTGTAGCCTATATAATGT
>NW_013666394.1:209538-210246 GCF_000517525.1 Limulus polyphemus
TCGAATACAAGAAGGGAAACAACGTCTCTGTAACCACAAAGAATATCAAAGAAATTTATGGAAATGTTTTGAACGTTCGTAAGTGTCTACATGGTTCAGTAAATTTCGTTCAGGTGACTTTAGCCTTATCTGTGATGGCAGGGGCCGACATGTTGGAATTAATATTGATACTCTGAACATGCTTGTTGAGTCTAACCCAAGGCAACGCACTCGTGAAATGGCCCTGAAATTGCACGGCTCTCATGAAACAATACGTAAACAACTAAGGAATGTGAGAAAATCCATAAAGAAGGTGTTTGGGTGCCTCACGAACTCTCCGATGTTCATCGTTTCCAACGTGTGAACGTTGCTTCGTCTCTTCTGGTGCGTAATGCGCGTGAACCATTTTTGGACAGAACTGTCACAGGTGATGAAAGATGGATTCCAACCCCAAAACCTGGTCTTTATCCACAGAAATTGATGGTTTGCATTTGGTGGGACATTAAAGGAGTAATTCATTTCGAACTTCTCAATTCACAGCAAACTGTCAATGCAGAGATCTATAGTCAGCAACTCGAACGTTTAAATCAAGCCCTTCATCAGAAACGCCCTTCGCTCGTCAGTCGGAAAGGTGTTCTTCTTCTCCATGACAATGCACGTCCACATATGGCACGTTTGACGCAACACAAGATTATGGAGTTGGGTTGAGAAGTTACTTACCCCCCACCC
>NW_013666394.1:210818-213151 GCF_000517525.1 Limulus polyphemus
ATACAAGTAGTCGAGAAACCAACAGCTATAAACTCCTTCAGTTTGTAACATACAAGTAGTCCAGAAAACAACTATAAACTCCTTCAGTTTGTTAATACACAAGTAGTCTAGAAACCAACAACTATAAACTACTTCAGTTTGTTAACATACAAGTAGTCCAGAAACCAACAGCTATAAACTCCTTCAGTTTGTAACATACAAGTAGTCCAGAAAACAACTATAAACTCCTTCAGTTTGTTAATACACAAGTAGTCTAGAAACCAACAACTATAAACCACTTCAGTTTGTTAACATACAAGTAGTCCAGAAACCAACAGCTATAAACTCCTTCAGTTTGTTAATACACAATTTGTCTAGAAACCAACAACTATAAACCACTTCAGTTTGTTAACATACAAGTAGTCCAGAAACCAACAGCTATAAACTCCTTCAGTTTATTAACATACAAGTAGTCTAGAAACCAACAACTATAAACTCCTTCAGTTTGTAACACACAAGTAGTCTAGAAACCAACAACTATAAACTCCTCCAGTTTGTAACATACAAGTAGTCTGGAAACCAACAGCTATAAACCACTTCAGTTTGTTAACATACAAGTAGTCCAGAAACGAACAACTATAAACCACTTCAGTTTGTTAACATACAAGTAGTCCAGAAACCAACAGCTATAAACTCCTTCAGTTTGTAACACACAAGTAGTCTAGAAACCAACAACTATAAACTCCTCCAGTTTGTAACATACAAGTAGTCTGGAAACCAACAGCTATAAACCACTTCAGTTTGTTAACATACAAGTAGTCCAGAAACGAACAACTATAAACCACTTCAGTTTGTTAATACACAAGTAGTCTAGAAACCAACAACTATAAACCACTTTAGTTTGTTAACATACATTAATTTCTTGACGACCTAATAAATATGTCAGTTTGAAAGAGAACATAGTTATGCATCAAGATTGTCAACATTTCAAAATGAGAGGCTGAAATGTTTATAGGTGATAGTGAAATCGTTTTATTTGTATCTTTCAGACATGATCTTATTCTACAAGAGGTAACATAAAATAAGGGATTTACTTGAAGTGCTATTAAATAGTCTCACTCAAAAAAAAAAAAAAAGATGAAGACTTCGAAACAGTTTTACTACGTAATTTCTTTCCAGGCACATTGCGCTACTATATTAAGAGTAAAAACAACACAAAAACCACGTTTTTTGGCACAATGAAAGGTAAAAATATTTATTATTAGTTACAGTCGACTACACAGTTACTATCATAAGTGCTAGTGTTAACTTATCATATATTCAACTGCGGTTTTACTATTAGAAACCAGAAAACAAACTTGTTTCGTCGTGAGTTCCTTTGGATGAAGAATTCGAAACAGTTTTACTTCTCTCAATTGACCAACAACCCATTCTTGTTAGCGGAATGCATGAAACCATTTGCTTGTTCATTTCTAGTTAGTAATCAATGCCAAAATGAATTTTAATTTTAATAATTTGCGTAAACTAGCAGGCTAATATGTTTTAATTAAATACTCGGTACTTCTATACACTGACAAAGTGAAGTGGCCATTGACATGTAACAAACTGGTAAAATAGCCTGATGAATTGTCAGTTGTTTCCGTAAAATGTTAAAATGCGCTAATGAAATCTTGGGTGTTTCTATGAACACGAATTCAAGAAACAGTATTGGAATTACTGATAATTGCTACATTATATAACATGTTTAGGTTTGTAATATTCTAAATTAAAATTCATACCGGTGAAAAACAAAAAGAAAGCTATTTACATTCACCATTTTGGGAAGCTGGCTGTTATGCAATGTTTGGTACATGTCTTAACGTTTCTATTATCATATCGATATTTACCGATAGTTGGCTGGCTCTAATGATTTATTTACTTTGTCTGTGGTTCAAATCGATGTTCCTATAATCCTCTACGTATATAACCAACAAATATTTAACGTGAGTTAATGATTAATAGTGGTGACGGAAGTGGTAACAGAGCATGAAGACAAGATATAAGTATGAAATATACTTTGATTTCTCATTGACAGTGTGACTTTGATTGTGAGAATTCAAATATCGAATTATGCGGAGCAAAAATTTTATAGTGAACATTTCTATCTATCCTTGTGTTTTAATTTAAGATCTTGGTCATTTAAAAACCCACCCAAAATTACAGTTGTTTCGTCAGAAAATTACCATAAAAACCCGATAACACTGCCGTATGTAAAAAATTCAGTTGTTTCGTCAGAAAATTACCATAAAAACCCGATAACACTGCCGTATGTAAAAAATTCAGTTGTTTCGTCAGAAAATTACCATAAAAACCCG
>NW_013666394.1:213879-229211 GCF_000517525.1 Limulus polyphemus
AAAATTACCATAAAAACCCGATAACACTAGCCGTATGTAAAAAAATTCAGTTGTTTCGTCAGAAAATTACCATAAAAACCCGATAACACTGCCGTATGTAAAAAAATTCAGTTGTTTCGTCAGAAAATTACCATAAAAACCCGATAACACTGCCGTATGTAAAAAATTCAGTTGTTTCGTCAGAAAATTACCATAAAAACCCGATAACACTGCCGTATGTAAAATATTCAGTTGTTTCGAAATCAGTTTCCAATTTTGCGTGGCGCAAGTATGGCCGAAGTTACGAGAAGGCCAGCTCACTATATCATAACGTACATGTTTAACATATACATGAATAAGAAAACAAGCATCAGAGATTTTCACAACATCAGATCACTATATCACAACGTACATGTTGAAAATATATACCGATAAGAAAAGCATCACAAATTGTAACAACATTAGATCACTGTATCACAACGTACATGTTAAAAATATACACCGATAAGAAAACAAGCATCAAATATTGTTATAACATCAGATCACTATAATCCAACCTACACGTTGAAAGTATACACTGATAAGAAAACAAGCATCACAGTTGGAACAACATCAGATCACTATATCACAACGTAGTACATGTTGAAAATATACACCGATAAGAAAACAAGCATCAAATATTGTTATAACATCAGATCACTATATCACAACCTACACGTTGAAAGTATACACTGATAAGAAAACAAGCATCACAGTTGGAACAACATCAGATCACTATATCACAACGTAGTACATGTTGAAAATATACACCGATAAGAAAACAAGCATCAAATATTGTTATAACATCAGATCACTATATCACAACCTATATGTTTAACATATACATCAATAAGAAAACAAGCATAACAGTTTTACTATAAATCGCTTAAAAATAAAAATAATTTACTCTTCACATCGCTGGTTTTATGTATCAATTAAGCTTTTTATGGAAAACTTACGTCTCGAAAGCCTAATTGAAACTGTCGTTTATTTTCTGTCCTTAGGCCTACTTTAGAATTGATTAAATACTTACGGTTAAATACTTTATCCAGCAAATCGTCGTATTGACAAGTCTTACAAACACATAAAAAGTATATTTAATGGAAGCAAATCTTATTTCAAAAAAGCCAAACAATTTTGTAAAGATTTACATTAATATTCCGTTTGATATTATAAGTGAATAGTTCGAAAGAAAGTTGTTGAACCAGATATGAATATAATGATCAAGTTGGAAAATAGCATGAATAGAATCATAGAAATTTCGATAAGTTATGGTTCCATCTTGTGTTAAATAAAAAGAAAAGAAGGGTGGCCCCTCGTTGTTGCGCGCGTCAACATGAAAAAAACAACAACAAAATCTCCGTCAACGTTTTGTTTTTCCAGATTAGAAACAATAAATATTAACTGAAAAGCTGCACATATCCAATATGTATAGATCATTTGTGACAAATATAAAGTCTTAAAACTGAAAAGTTTGTTTGTTTCAGAATTTTTCCATAAAGTTGCATAAAGGCCTATTGTGAACATCCGTCCCAAATTTTGAACAGATAGATTAGAAAATACCCAACTGTAAGGTCTTGGGTTGTTCTTGTTTAAAGTGCGGAGTATGTTTTTGTGATAACTGGTTTTGAACCATGAACCCTCAGATTCAAGATCCGAGCCCAATATCCAGGAGGCCCTCGTCAGGCCCAAACCTAAATCGAAAAATTGTAAACAACAACAAAAATCTATTGAAACCTGGTATTTTGTCAATAATGCGTTAAAATTCACACAATTGCTTTTAAAGTACTCAAATGATCTACTGTTCTTTCGTTTTTATTAACGAATAAATAAACAAGTAATACAACAACAACAGCAAAAAAATGTGTCACCGCATGGTTTGGTAGAGAGAACGTTCACATTTTATTAAATATAAATATATATATAGACACTGCAAAGGTGTTAGTCTATTGCTCTAAGCCAGGTCGTTAGATTTGATACAAATTTAGTTGAAAAAGTTAGTAACTGTAAATATTCATGCATTTTTGAGGTGAAGCAAAATTAGTTAGAAAACAAAAATACCTGAATTTGAAATACACTTTCGTGATCTGAAAATATATATTGCTTTTATTTGGACTCAAAGTATCATTCCTCACAAACCAAGCCCCTTTTTCTATATATCTGTTTCTGTGCTCAAGAAATGACTGATGAGTTGTGACTTTGTTCTTTGGCCAAAAATTACTATAATTTTATTTTGGTTGCTTTTCTGCGAGCATTCAAAACGTTTTGAAGTGTACGTATAACATTTGGAATAAAAACTGGTTTCGCTTCTATTATACAAAAATTAATTGCTCAGAATACAGTCAAGTGTTGGAAGTTTACATTGTGATTGACTGTTACCTAACCGTGCAGGCAATACCGCACAACAATAATGCTTATAAAAATACAGACGCTTATACTATTCCCATGTAATGTAATACACTTATGGCTCTTAGGACACAAATTCTTTATGTCAAACATGTAGAAGCCAAACTTATGACTGGTGAATGTTACTCCATTCGACAGATTGAGGCGTAATGTCGTATTTCAGTAACAGAAAAATCTGAAGAGGGTATGTAAAACTAGTACTGTTGATAATAGAAGCGGTTGAGGTAGAAAGCTCACAAACTCTTTAAAAGGGATGTTAAGTACGCTGGGGTATATCCCTTCGATACCCCGGTATCGAAACCCGGTTTTTAGCGTTTTAAGTCCGCAGACATACCGCTGTGCCACTGGGGGGGGGCATTATTAGACTGTTGTACACTTACATTTACAGTCATGCTAACTGTACTACAAACCCATCGAAACAACATTAACTTACTTGTACAGTGTACACGACTATTTCAATTTAAGTTTGATGGGAGTGTTAAATTTAGATATTTTCTAGAAGCGATTGTTTATCTCAGGTTTGTTTACGTAACTGTGTATGAATCATATTTTGTGTAGTTCAGTTGTTGTGAATTGATGATTGTTGTATTATTGTGTCATGTTCTCGTTGTTTTGATTGAGCATTAATGCATCATAATATCTCATAGTGTGAAGATCATTTTAGGTCTGAGTTGGGTTATAAATATGCGTACAAAATATAGTTAGTTAGAGAGATAGTTAGATCTAGACTACGTGATTGTGAATTTAACCATAAATAGTGTATAGTAGCGACTTTGAAAGTCAAATTATCACAGACTGTATTGTATTAACATAGTATAGAAGAAATAACTTGTCAGTTATGTTCTAAAGTAATTGAACCAACCTATGTGGACTTGAACGAAAAGAAAGAACTATTTAAAGCTCTGGATACAACTGTGTTAACCAACAGTGTAGCGTAAGTGAAAGTATCACTGATTGTACTATAATAAAAGAGCCGATAATAATATTAGTCTTGTCAAATTGTATTCTAAAGTAACTGAACCAGTATGTGTGGACTTTGACCAAAAAGAGACAATTATTTAAAGTTCTGGATACAACTGTGATAACCAACAGTGTAACGAACATTTGTATAAACGTTTGACTTTTCTGATATATTATTTTAAAACAAGTGAATTGTGTGCTGTTTGTTTATTGTTGAAACTTTTCGCTAACAAGTCACAGACCCCCTTTGTAAAGAATCAGGCCCACACATACATAAAAACCTGACAGTGCGATAGAAAACACTGACAACAACTCTATTCCAAAGTAACTCTCTTTTTCTTAACCATCTCTACTCTCTCGAGGTTTCACTGACCCGTTTATATAACAAAACCTTATTCTAAACAGTTATAGGACGAACGTGAACTTAATGTCATAAAATTAAATCACCAAAACTTCGCAGCTTTCTCTAGCTAACAAACAAATTACAACATCAAAATATAGCTTATAACGAACCAAAAGTCATCCATTGTGATCATCTTTGGAAGTTCATAAGTGAAATAATAGCTAAGTGGGTAAATGCAGTGAAGAATTTGTTAACAGAAACTCAACTTGCTGAGGAACCCAAAGCTCTAGTCGAGAAGGGGACTACCAATCACTTAGTAGGAATATTAGTAGGAATATATGTCTTGTAGGAATATTAACGGTAACAAAGGACATACCAATCACGGAGTAAATACCTTGTAGGAATATTAACAATAACATAGAACCTACCAATCACGGAGTAAATACCTTGTAGATGTATTAATGGTAACAAAGGACCAACCAATCGTATAGTATATACCTTGTAATCAAGTCCGTTGAACAATCCTAATACAAAAATATTAATAAACACCACACTAAATTCTTCTTTCACCAGGTCTTTGTTGGTTTTTCTCTCTTCGGAGGTTCAGGGTACATGGATGGAATTTTGCCTCAACCCTTGTTGATATTGGCCATTCTGTCAGTAGGGGAGTTTTCCCTAGATAATTTGTTGAATGCGTGTACTGGTAGCTTCAACATTAATGATCCTCTGGAAGTAGTCTCGACTGGAATTGTGGGTTTCTCATCAGAATTAGTTTCTGCTTACAAGTTTTTCAATGGATTTACCCAGTTAGCCATTTTTTTTCACTGATGTACTTCTAAATGTGATCATAATGGATGACATCTGGCTTGAGTTGCTCGTACTTCTCAATTCTGTTAACCACACCGTTAATTCTTTTCAGTACAAAATAGGGCCCCTCAGATCACCTGTTTAACTTTTGACCTTGAAATTTCTTGCAGCGGGAATTGAACAGTCATACTCTGTCACTTTGATGAAATTCAGTCTTTATAGCATTAACATCATAGTGTTAGCTGATTTAAGTCTTTCTCGGGTGAATTCATGTTCATCCTTAATCTGAGTATTTAACTTCTTGGTGGTATAATGACCACCATAATTGTTTCCACTGGAAGTTTAACCTCTGTTGTAGTAATTGCTATGTAGTATACAGAGATTTTGTGGTCATTGAAAGTGAAGTTGTGTGAAGCTAGCTTAACCTCACTTCTATGTCTTCTCATGAAGTCAGCTCCGAAGATGTACTCTTTCTAGATGTCAATTATCCACACATCATATGGTGTGGAGAAGTTTCCTATTATATGAACAACTTCCAGCTTCCCTTTAGCTAGAACATTATGCCCATCTGCTGTTTGCATCAATCCTTCTTCTTGCTTCCCTTCTGGAGGGAATTTCCTACCCTTCTGAAAGCTTATAATGCTAAAATCAGATTTAAATACCAATAGTATGCACAGCACAGATAGCTCAATTGTTACTTTGCGCTTAAAAACACACAAACAAACTGTGGAACCAATTTAAATCAACATGCTATAGAGTTTTCCATCAATAAGCCCATGGAATTGCACGGCTTTATTCAAATAACGAACTTCTTTTATAACTTGCGACACATGAAGTATTCACAGCTGCTGATTCCTTACATTATTGGCTGTATTTAATAGCCTTGGTTTTCACAACTATCACAGTTATCTTTTCTGGTATCTTTTAAAAGGAGCTTTCATTCCATAAAGACCTTTGTCTGCAGCTCCTGTCAATATGTTCATTCAAGTTGCACTTGAAAAATCTATTGTCTCGTGGTTTATTTCATCTTATCCTGTTTAACTAATTGCCTATTTGCAGTTCTTTTAGATTATTCTTCGTGGAAAATGATGGTTGAATACTACAGGATCTAATATTTTCGTACCTTCTAGATGGCTCCGTTAGTAGTTTATCTACAACCTTGATAGATTACTGTTCCATCGCCAACTGCAGAACTTCCTTTACAGATGCACGCCTACTCTGATTCAGCCTAATCTTCCTATTGTACTTGATGATGACAAAACCTTGTCGAAACGTTGTGCATTTGCTGTTATGTTAAACTTATATTAAAGTTTTTCTTCATTACCCATTCACGTCGTCTCCTACCATTACTAATCTTCCTATGATTGTCTTCTGTGGCATCTATAAATTGGTCACGTGCCAAGGAGTCCATCATCTCATGAGGATCGTATGAGTAGGATAGTGGGGCAAACCTTTCCAAAACTTCTGCAAGTTCGGTTTCTATTCTTTCCTTTGTACCCTATTTTATAGCTTTGCTCTCGATACTTTTTTCTGGTGCAACACTAAACCTGTAGGATAAGGTGGCTACCGGCGCTTAGTAGTTGTTACAGCTCTCAGCTGACAGGTTACTCAATGTTGCCAAAGTGGTCCTTTTAAATTGACAGTAAGATAACTGGTTTTTATTCACAATCTCACCCATTCACTCTTTGAATTAATTTCGAACTGAGTTTGGTATGACTCCCATAGCACCTTCCCATCATAGTCCATTACTTTCTCGATTGGCTGATGTTGAACTGGCTACTAAGAGGCTACTATCAACTTGAATGTTTCTTTCTCGTATGTATTATCCCAGTTCTATAAGTTACGTGATCGTTTTAGGAATGTAGTATTTTAATAACGAACATCTTTACTTACGTTGTACTGCACATAAATACATCCCGAGAAGCGTTTTTCCTTTCACTGTAGCGCGATAACAGCTAATCTTGATTTCAAATTGGTTTGTAAATGAGTTAAAACGTGTTTTAAGGAAGGTTTATACAAATATTTTAGTGCATTGAAGACAATTCCTAGTGACCAACAAACAAAGTCCCATCTCTTTGAAAATGCCCAACATTCACTCTAACCCTTCCAATTCCCAGCTCGTAACTACGAAAGTATCCATGATAGTAATTACACTATGGTTTTTGATAATGTATGCACATCTTTATAAAATTTGCTGGTTATTGGCAGACATTACAAGGTTTTCGTACATAAAATATCAGGTTTTTAAATTAAGTACTAAGATTTTCTAATTGAATATTTTCTCTTAAACCTTTTTGTTTCAGAATGTTACCTATCCAACATACAAAGAAATTTTGATTTTAAGATTAAACATGCTTTAATGCATTAGAACATTTTCAAATTTTACATGCGAAATCTTTATAATCTCCAGATAATTATCAACATTTTTAAGAAAAAACTTTATATTTTATCTGTTATTTTTCGTTATCGAATCTCTGTATGGGTTCGATCGATTTGATCGACCTTGTAACTACCATAAAAAATAGGAAATAAAACTAAATTATGCTTTTTTCATTCTAGAATAACTACAAATTATAACCTGAAAATGCTAATTTTTAGTCTAAATAGCTTAAATCTCATAACATTATACATGTATATATATTTATTATTTATATTATATTGACCTTTCAACCGTGCTTGGCTAAGAATACAGAAGTTATAATGACGAGGTGCATGTGCACTCGTGTTAGCGTATCCAATAATATATAACTGACCTTTAGTCTTTACAAAGTGACCTGTTTTGGCTGTGTTCTAGTGGACCAGTATTTTGTAAAATACAGTCACATTTCAATTATTATAGATTATTACTATTTACAAATAAGTTCTTGAACACAACGTTCCCTGGAGTACAAGGATGACAATCGTGAGACAAAGAGATTTTCTTTATTCCCAAAGTATGTTGTTGTTTGTGGCAGAACAAAACCGCGTTGCTTGAAGCATTTACTTGTTGTAATACAAATAAAGGATTTTTTCTTCTTTTTCTTATATTCTTTATTGGACTGCAAGAAAATGATATTTTTTTTTAAATTTTTTATTTTGAACACTGAAAATGTTATTCGGAACAATGAGTAGTCGTTTTCTAGCAAAATCAAAGTTTTATAATATTATATATATATATATCTGTGTGTGTATGTTTTTGGGTCTATTTTTCTCGATAAAATTCAATTTCGCCAGAATTACTTTAAAGTAACAATATAGTTTAACTATAGCCTAACAGTTTTTGCATACCTGCTATTCCAAGCATGTGTAATAATCCCTAAAGGCTCTTAGAATTTCAGTGAAGCGGTAAAGATATAAAAACAGATATACTTTGATATTATTACATATACGTATATTATGAGCAGAAAACGAGGGATAAAATGACACACTGGACAATAGAGATCGAAAACAGAATTTTGGGTATGTTAATGACATATATGATGAACAGAATAGGGCTAACTACTCCTCCCTGGGAGGCATCTGCCTAAGGTGTAAAATACTCTGCGTATGTGCCATCCAAACGAATAACGCCCTGCAATTGTTCTACTTATGACATACGGAACCATACAGTGTAGAAAGCTTTCTCGACACCCAGAAAGCAGGCAACATTTTTATTAAAGCTTCCTACTATGGTTTCAATTAGTTTAACTAGACGATGTGTTGTTCAGCAAGCTAATTATTCTTGGTCGGTAGCTTTTAGGTTTATTTGCCGATTTTTCTTCTTTCACAAATATGAGAACATTTGCTTGCTTATAAGAGGCTGTTATGTGTTCTGAGTTTAAGGATAAATTTAAAAATGCTGTTAAATGGTCAAACAATTTCTGCGTGCCTTCTGCGAGGAGGATGGACTGTACGCCATCATCTCCTGGAGCTAAATTTTTCGTCTGCTTTATGGATGTAATAACATCAGATGGCGCATGTAACTTTGCATATTAAGTGGTCTTAAACTAGATGGCGTGTGTTTTGGTTGATTTTTTAAGTTTAGCGGAAAAGTTAGTTGTGTGTATAGATGCCGATTTTATTGCAAATGTTCATTTAGCTGTTTTAGAAAGTGATTGTTCATGTCCGGTTAGCCATGTGTTTTGAATGTGTTTTTCAATTGGATGCCGAAATTTAAGCTTTTGGGGTGTTTGTGTGTTAGTTTATTATCATATTTAAGTGTGGGATATGTTTTGTATGACTTACGGTTGTTTATGCATTGTTTTAGGTTGATTAAAATATTTTGTGTCCGTCTGTTCATTTAGTTGTGAGCAGAAGAAGTCCCATCTGTTTTCTTTCAGTTGTTTGATTTCATTTTGTAATTTTCTGTGTTGGGTTTCTGTCCTGTGTGTGTGTGTGATGATAGGGACTTTACGGAGACAAACTATTGTGGAAGAGTCAAGTTCATGATTTTAGATACCAAAAAGTATATTTTTGTTTGAATGGTTCACTTCTTAAGATATCAGTCCAATCGTTGATGGTTGTAACAAAATAATCAAACCTCTCAATAATACTTTTAATTTGCCTCTGACAAAGTTTTTCAAAAGTTTTTTTTTATCTTATAGATTACACAGACTTTAGTGAGAATTTACCTAAAAAAATCTTATATCCATACATTTTGACATCTTAGTTTTTATGTCCCACTTACTCATTTTGATAGCATTCATTTACTTCAATTTGTAGCTAAGTGTGGTTTATCTAAATTAATTAGTAACTAATCGTGAGTTACTTTAATTTATAACTCACTGTTGTTTATTTTAAGTTGAAACTAACTGTTCTATATTTTAAGTTGTAACTAGCTGTTAGCAACATGGTAGCTCAACGGTAAATCTGAGGGTTTATAATGTTAAAATTCAGGTTTTGATGCCTGCGATGGGAAGAGCACAGATAATCTATTAAAGAGCTTTGTGCTTAACACCAAACAAATCACATGTTCTTTATTTTACTAGTGACTAACTTTTATTTACTTAATTCGTACCTAATCGAACTTTACCTAAATTTGTAGCTAAATGTTAATTTTTTAATTTGTAGCTAAATGTTAATTATTTAATTTCTAACTAGCTTTTTTAATTTAATTTGTAGATAGCTGTTGTATATTTAACTACCTGTCATTTATTAATTTGTAATTAATCTTAATTATTTTAATTTGTAACTAGCTGTTATTTAATTTGTTATAACTAGATGTTGTTTATTTTACGGTGTAACTAGTTATTGTTCACTTTAAGTTGTGACTTGCTGTTGATGAAGCTGTAACTAGTTGTTGTTTATTTTACGGTGAAACTAGCTATTGTTCACTTTAAGTTGTGACTTGCTATTGATGAAGCTGTAACTAGTTGTTTTTATTTTACGGTGAAACTAGCTATTATTCACTTTACGTTGTGACTTGCTGTTGGTGAAGCTGTAACTAGTTTTTTATTTTACGGTGAAACTAGCTATTGTTCACTTTAAGTTGTGACTTGCTGTTGGTGAAGCTGTAACTAGTTGTTTTTTATTTTACGGTGAAACTAGCTATTGTTCACTTTAAGTTGTGACTTGCTGTTGATGAAGCTGTAAATAGTTGTTTTTTATTTTACGGTGAAACTAGCTACTGTTCACTTTAAGTTGTGACTTGCTGTTGATGAAGTTGCAACTAGTTGTTGTTTATTTTACGGTGAAACTAGCTATTATTCACTTTAAGTTGTGACTTGCTGTTGGTGAAGCTGTAACTAGTTGTTGTTTATTTTACGGTGTAACTAGCTATTGTTCACTTTAAGTTGTGACTTGCTGTTGATGAAGCTGTAACTAGTTGTTTTTTACTTGAAGTTGAAAATAACTGTTTTTAAGTTGTAATTATCATCTATATATATTCTATAATGATTTGGACAAAGTAAATGTATTGTTTGAAAAGTAGTTTTTGGATTGGACTTTGGATCTTATGGAAGGAATACATTTATCGGCCCCGTGTTTCCAGTCTAAATCATTCAATTATGCTTAAATATAAGAATTACCAGGAAAATACTGATCAACAGCAACAGCTTTAGTTGGATAACATACTTAGCCACAACTGAAATTCCCTTAAAGCGAATTTGTGATTTTTTCTTTATCTGTTGTTAGTTTCTTGAAATGGTCATTGTGTAGAAACGCCCTGTTAGAGTGCTCTGTGGTTTAAGTGCTATTTATTTTATCTTCAGTTATACCTGTGCTGTAGTTGAATATGTTACATTCTACTATTAGTTATACCTGGGCGTTAGTAGAAGGTGTTACATTCTACCTTTAGTTAGCCCTGGACTTTAATTAAAGATGTTTCATTCTGCTTTTAGTTGTACATGGGCTTTAGTTGAATATGTTACTTTCTACCTTTAGTTATACCTGGGTTTAGTTGAATATGTTAAATGCTACCTTTAGTTATAACTGGGCTTTAGTTGAAAATGTATATTTTACCATTAGTTACACGTGGGAATTAGTTGAAGACGTTATATCCTACCACTGATTGTTATACCTGGACGTTAGTTGAAGATATTACATACTATCTTCAGTTATACTTGGGCTTTAGCTGAAAGTGTTAAATTCTGCCTTTATTTATACCTGGGCTTCAATTGAATATGTTGTTTTCTACCATTGTTATACCTGGGTTTTATTTGAAAATGTTAAATTCTGCCTATACTTATACCTGGGTTTTAGTTGAAGATGTTATTCTATACCATTGTTATACCTGGGTTTTAGTTGAAGATGTTACATTTTACCTTCAGTTATACCTGGATTTTAGTTGAAGATGCTATTTTATACCATTGTTACACCTGGGCTTTAGTTGCAGATGTTAAATTATACCTTTTGTTATATTTGGACTTTAGTTGAAGATGTTGTTATATTTGGGCTTTAGTTGAAGATGTTCTTTTTACCATTGTGAAACGATGTCTATGCGATCACGAATCAAAATAGATTATGGAGTAATTTCTCACAAAATTAATCTGCAATACCAAAGCGAACGTTTAGGTCTGTTTAAACTCAACTCCACACTTCCTTGTGAAATGAGAGTAAAATATGACTTACGTATGACAAATAGTATGGCATTTAGTTATACCTTTAGTTATATTTGGGCTTTAGTTGAAAATATTACATCTTTGCTTCTATTCTATCATTTTTAAGTTAAATTTGCCTCTTCACTGTCGAACAAACAGGACAAGCAAAAATAATGTATTTATACCTCGGCTTTAGTTGAAGATGTTATTTTCTACTATAGTTATACCTGAGCTTTAGTTGAAGATGTTACTTTCTACCATTGTTATATCTGGGTTTTAGTTGAAGATGTTACTTTCTACCATTGTTATATCTGGTTTTTAGTTGAAGATGTTACTTTCTACCTTTAGTTATACCTGGGTTTTAGTTGAAGATGTTACTGTTTACCTTTATTTATACCTGGGTTTTAGTTGAAGATGTTACTGTCTACCTTTATTTATACCTGGGTTTTAGTTGAAGATGTTACTGTCTACCTTTATTTATACCTGGGTTTTAGTTGAAGATGTTACTGTTTACCTTTATTTATACCTGGGTTTTAGTTGAAGATGTTACTGTTTACCTTTATTTATACCTGGGTTTTAGTTGACGATGTTACTTTCTACCTTTAGTTATACCTGGGTTTATTTGAAGATGTCACTTTCTACCATTGTTATACCTGGGGTTTAGTTGAAGATGTTAAATTCTGCCTTCATTTAATACAATACAAAGATTCTCTGCACGTATTGTACCATTCTAAGGGACTTCCCAAACAGACACTTTCTGACATACTTGAGAGGAATTCCATATAAGCGGTGTTTGAAGGAACATATGTTAGTTTTATGTGCTAATAACTTTGTGATTATTCTCAGAAATATGGGATTTAATACAATGAATATATTTTTAATACAGCTTCATTATTTGAAAAAGTTCAGTTTTCATCTTGTATTTGTACAGACATGCATAGTATTTGAAAATTACTTTCAAAATAAACATGAGAAGGATAATTATAAACTCAGTTTTTTAATGTTCATGTATGCACATAGTATTTCAAAAAAGAGGTGTTTTATATATTATAACTGGATGTCTATTCTATAAAATGTTGAAAAAAAAATACATTAATTTGTATTTGGATGTGTGGGGGCAATTCTATTTGTGGTGGTGGGGGATAATTTTCCTACAATCATACTTCGGTGAATTCAGCTAAGCAGTCGCAACCACCACAACAAAACAAAGTACAAACAAGTACAGATGAAGAAAATACATTAAAAGAATACACAGATAATCAAACTAGCACAGTAGTAGCAAATGTGCTTAGTGGTTTCTGGCCGAAAACTCAAAACATGACTAGAAAGATCATTTCATAACCATACTAAGCAGGGTTGCGAGAAAACACCTCATAACCATACTGCCAGTCATAATAAAAATCACGACCTCTCTTCTCACATAATGAAAAAATTCTCTGTCCTCCATGCTAATATACAAGGTGGCATGACTTCCAAATGGCATGAGATCAAAGACATCATCAGTTTCATCAAAGAAGATGTATTATTTATCACAGAAACTATGTTAAGTATGTACCATACATTCAATATTTATGGTTATAAATAGACCAGAGTTGATGTAGAGAAATAAATATTTTCCAAACAGGGGAATAGTGGTATTGTATAAAATGGAGAACAGAAATAAATGACCCCAAAAACCCTAGTCCTACATTTTACAAAATATGCTAAAATAAGCAAATAACTATACGTAAATGTAACCTTTCTCCAGGTAGTAAAACTGTTTGGTTTAATATATGATTCGAAACTTAACTGGCTATTAAAATATGTAAATAACGTGAACGTAAAAAAAAAAAAACAAGCAAAACACCAACTGTGTACGACATCTGTTAATAATAGAGCAGCAACGACAGAAAACGTACTACAAATATAAATGACATACATACGTCCAGTGGCATAGTATATCTGTCCTGCATGGATCTACGTTTCGAAACATAGATAACCAAATTACAAAAATCCAAAATTTGATACTCACTAAAGCGTACAGAATGCCGAGAACCGCCAATTCAACATTCCTACACAAGTATGCGAACATTCCTATGTTGTCAGACAGAGATCTAAATAGATCAGTAGATTGTTTTAAGATAAATTTAAATATGAATAAATCATTAAATACTTTAGAAAACTTTCATACATAATGAACAAAGACCTAAGTACCTCACATCGTTAAATATAAGTGTTCTTTTTATCAACGTCCATCCAGTACCAGGCAAGCCAATGTTTATATATACTGTTAGTTTTATTTGATAGAGTTTGGTTGTTGTTAAGCACAAAGCTACTCAATGAGCTACCTATGCTCTGCCCACCACGGGTGTCGAATTCCGACTTTTAGCGTCGTAAGCCTGCAGACTTACCACTGAGCCATTGTGTGTGGGGGGAGGGTTAAGGAGTTTCTTATGTCAAAATAAGATTAATGGTGTATTCTTATGTGTAACTGCGTAACTGTTTGTAAGAACAATACTTTCTGTCCGAACAGACATAATGAGTGATATTGTTGTAATATAAATAGGAAAACGCTGATTTGAATTTATGGACATGGCTGGAAAAGGACCACTTGTGTGTGCAACAAACTTAAACAATTCTTAGCATGCATGCAGTGTAAATATTGGTGTTATCTATCATGGAAGAAAGTAGAAGCTGATGCCTCGGTTAAACAAAAGCACAAGCATTTAAAATCAAGATCATTGAGGGAAGAAAAGGTCAAGTGTGCACCTGGCCCTCCCAGATCTCAGGACAGAAGTCACAACAATGCAACTCCACGAATAGTTTGGAGTTTGTGTGCGTTCGTCAATGTCAATACAGATGAGGCTCACAGAAACAGTTAGAACTCGCAGTGCAGGTTTATCAGGAGCTTACCCACATTCCATTCTATGAACTAGCATCTCTCACAGTCATGGAAAAACAGCGTATGGCACGAGATAAATTCCACTGATATGTTAGGATTTCTGAATTGTTAGCAGTGTGTCACAGTAAACAACTTCGTCTCTAAATGAACATATTTTGCCCTTTATGACTCGATTGGCACGATATTGTCAGACTTCTTTATATATCTGTTACGAACAGTTACTAATTGGCACGATATTATCAGACTTCTTTATGTATCTGTTACGAACAGTTACTAATTGGCACGATATTATCAGACTTCTTTATGTATCTGTTACGAACAGTTACTAATTGGCACGATATTATCAGACTTCTTTATGTATCAGTTACTAACAGTTACTAATTGGCACGATATTGTCTGACTTCTTTATGTATCTGTTACGAACAGTTACTAATTGGCACGATATTGTCAGACTTCTTTATGTATCTGTTACTAACAGTTACTAATTGGCACGATATTGTCTGACTTCTTTATGTATCTGTTACGAACAGTTATTAATTGGCACGATATTATCAGACTTCTTTATGTATCAGTTACTAACAGTTACTAATTGGCACGATATTCTCAGACTTCTTTATGTATCTGTTACGAACAGTTACTAATTGGCACGATATTATCAGACTTCTTTATGTATCAGTTACTAACAGAAATCCCTAGTTTTTATAATTTATATATATCTCTAATATTGTAACGAATTTGTTATTGTATATTTATTTTAATATCAACGTTTGTTTAGATTAAATTTATATTTAAAAGCATACATAGTTTATACTGTTAAATATGTATTGCGAAACTCTCGCCTATTCTCGAAAGTTGTAGTAGATTCTCGAGAGTAAGAATCAACAACATATATGTGTGTAAGTAAACACTTATTGTATTGTTA
>NW_013666394.1:229607-238901 GCF_000517525.1 Limulus polyphemus
CATCAATCTTGTTGGCAAATGTCATAAATTGACTATATATCGGCATATATTTAAATACTAAATCACAAGTACAATTTAACTACTAAATTTAAATTATCAGTTAACTGAGTTTCAGACCATTTGAAATTCCAATACGTAACAATATTTTGTTGTAATACATCTCAATCTACTAAAACTATTAAGTAATGTACAAGTGAAGGAAATATTTTCAACCAACTTTGTACACCTGAAAAATACACATTAATGAAAGTACTTGATCAATATTTATTTATATTTTATATGTATGTTAAAATAACTTAATTGTCCTTATTTTATTTAGTAAATATAATAAAACATGGAATGGAAATGTCCATTTCTGTGATTGATCTAAAAGTTTACCAACGAAAGTTTGAGTAAACATTTAACCAGACACTTTGTAATCACACAATAATCAACAAAAACAATAAATATCAACTTCACTGTGTTACTGGTTTTGTTAGTTTTTTTATTTTTTAATTTAGTAATACTTAAACCACGATGAAAAAAGATCAACACATTAAAGCACTAAGAATTTAGTTAGTTACTAAGATTATGCTTACATCATAATACCAAAGAATGCTGTTCGTTGCTAAGATGTACTTATATCATCACATTAATTAGTAACGATATTCGTTACTAAAGTATTGCATATATCATGATACAAAAAATGCTGATTGTTACTAAGAGATTATTTATATCATAATATCCAAAATGTGGTTCATTACTAAGATTATGCTTACATCATGATAACAAAGTGATCTTCGTTGCCAAGGTTTGCTTATTTAATCATATTATGAACGCTGTTCGTTACAAAAGTATTGCTTATATCATGATATCAAAAACTATATTGGTTACTAAGATATGGTTTATATCATTATATCAAAAATGTGGTACATTATTAAGATCCTGCTTGTATCATGATACCAAAAATGCTGTACGATACTAAGGATTACGTATATTATGATTTCAAGAACGCTGTTTGTTGGTGAAGTATTGCTTATATCATGATGGTAAGAACGCTGTTCGTTGCTGAGGTGTTGCTTATATCATGATACCAAAATGATTTTCGTTGCAAAAACATTACTTATATCATGATACCATACATGCTGTTCGTTACTGAGATGCTGCTTACATCATTATACCAAAATGCTGTTCTTTACTAAGATATTACTCATCTCATGATATCAAAAATTGATTCATTACTAAGATATTACTCATCTCATGATATCAAAAATTGATTCATTACTAAGATAATGCTTATATTATGATACCAAGAATGTTATTTGATACTAAGGTTTGCGTATATCATGATATTAAGAACACTGTTCGTTACTAAAGTATTGTTTATATCATCATATCAAAAATGCAGTTTGTTTCTAAGGTTGGCTTATATTATGACTAGCTGAATTACCCATTTCCTGCACAGGTATCCAAATTACTTGAAATGGGTATTTAAAAACATAAAAAAATTCTTTTAAGAGCATCTATTTAACAAATTAAATTTCCATGACATTTTAATTTCTGTTTAAACTTTTGATTTTCAAAACAAAAATTACACAATCTAAATTAAAGCTTCTGGCTATACCACATTATCTGTTGTTCCTTCTTCTAACAAGAAAAACAGGTTTTGATGAGATCCAACCCTTGAACATCTTATACAGAATTCATTTGTGAAAAGCAAGGCTGCTTTAGGAGCAATCCAGCAACCTTTAAACTTTGACCTTGTGCCTTATTAATTGACATTGCAAAACATATTGTAATTGGGAATTGGATCATTCTAAATACAAATGGGTAATCACTTAGTAGCAAAGGATTCTTGGAATGAAGACATCTTCACCGTTGGCATGACCAGTTGTAATTGTTGTTTCAATAACATATGGGAGTAAAATCTTAACAACTAATCTTGTGCCATTACATCATTTTGGAGGATCAAGATTTCTCAACAACATTATTGATGAGCCAACCTTTAATTTCAGAATGTGACCTGGCATTCTTGGTGGTTCAAGAGAATTTAGGAAATCAGTTATATAATTTACAGCATTATTTGTATTTGAAACACTGTCATTTGCAATACCTGTAGGTAAATTCCTGTCCAGGAACCTTTTGCAATAATCGATCATTGATGTCATGGTTTCGAGGTTCAAGAATTGGTCTTTTATACAACCATTAATAATTTTGACAAATATTAAGGAACACCTTTTCCTTTAGCTCTTCTGCATTCTTAACTACGTTACCACATTTTCTGGAATAATAATGCAGTTGTTTGATTGATTGATTGGAGTCTCCCCATCACCAATATTAAGAAGTTTTGAAAATCCACTAGCTTCACTGTCATCACTTGCCTGTTTGTATGTAAGGTCATATATAAGATGACTTTATACATGCATGTACTTCAGCTCTTGTACCTGTCTAAAATCACCTGATAGTAATAATGTAACACTACAAAACAACATATCCTCTTCTCTAATATCTCTCAATATTCTATCTAAAGCTTCAAAAGCATTTTTGTGAGCCACTGTGCATCCATTCCACATTATCATTTTACATTTATTCAACACTATTGCCTTTGCTGTACCTTTCTTTATATCTCATACAGCTTGTTCAAAATGAGATAAATTAAGAGGTAGCTTGGAAGCTGAATGAGCTGTCCTTCCTCCTTCAATCAGTGTTGCTGCAACTCCTGATGATACAACAGTCAAATCAATTTGTTTTTGCGACCAAAAATTCGCAATAAGCAAGTTACTGACAAATGTTTTTCTTGTTCCGCCTGGAGCATCACGGAATATTACACCACTTTTATCGACTCATTTTTGTGACAACTCCAACCAAAGAAACTTTAAAATTTTCAAAGGAATCACTAATGGAACACAAAACACCATTTACATTATACAGTTTAAAAAATGCAATTACCAATATGTAGGACTTATACAAACAATTCTTAGAGAACGTCCGATCATTGGTTTCATCTCTGTCAGAAAAATAATTTCCATTCTTTGCTAATTTCTTTCATGTAATGTGAACCCTAATTTTTCTAAAACTTACTATTTATTTTCCATACCTGCTTGTGTAAATTAATTAGCTTAACGTTTATTTTTCAATCAGTCTTCAGGTGTCACTTTTATTTTACTTAAACACTCAAGTATAGTTATATTTATTTCTTTTTTAACCATTTCTAAAGCAAAATATCCCTAACACCTTTTTACATAACCCTCTCATCGCCGACCACATGGTACGGGAAGTGAAACACACTTACAACAGTACATGAAAAAATATACTAAACATTTCCTGGAAGACCAGATGATATTCAACTCCCTTTACATATCACTCATTTGATTACATCACCATTCCCAGTTTGCTCCTGAAGAAGAAATGTCCACCTTTTGAAAGCGCTCGAGTTATAGGGTTTTTATCATTTTAAATGTTTGAAGCATCACAGGAAATAAATCTCTCAAACTTTTGGTGAATTTGTGGCGACTGCTTCTTCAAGTGTACTGTTCCAGTGACTATCATCTTCCAACAAACCCCTAAAGTTGCAAACAGCTCTGAAACTGTTATATAAGTCACCATTAACTTCAGATTTTCAATGTAAGACCAGGAACTGTGTGCAATAACAGTCTCAAACAGCCCTAAAACTGTTATATAAGTCACCATTAACTTCAAATCTTCAATGTAAGACCAGGAACTGTGTGCAATAACAGTCTCAAACAGCTCTGAAACTGTTATATAAGTCACCATTAACTTCAAATCTTCAAACAATGTAAGACCAGGAACTGTGTGCAATAGCAGTCTCAAACAGCCCTTAAAACTGTTATATAAGTCACCATTAACTTCAAATCTTCAAACAATGTAAGACCAGGAACTGTGTGCAATAACAGTCTCAAACAGCTCTAAAACTGTTATATAAGTCACTATTAACTTCAAATCTTCAAACAATGTAAGACCAGGAACTGTGTGCAATAACAGTCTCAAACAAAAGCAATCAAACTAGGTTGTATGTAATGTATAAACTCTTCCTAATACAGGACTAAATCTGATACCTGGATGGCTTTCCACATTGGAACCTTGTGCTCTTCTTCTCCACCTTTTTTTTGTTTTTTCCATATGAAATAGGATGGTACTTCTGAATACAAGAATGTTATTTTACAAATTGATCAGCAGAGCATAGTTCAAAAAAGGTAGTAAGTGTTGTCCTAAATGGCTGTTAAATTCTCTGTAATACATTTTTATCATTAACTAATACTTTGTTGACCATTTTCTAAGTGGACTTGTAAATGCACAGCTGTTGGATGACGTTCATGTATCATTGTACTGGAAATTCAAATATTTTCCAAATTGTTTTATTTGTACTGCCCTCACTCCCCAGTGGCACAGCGGAATGTCTACGGACTTACAACGATAGAAACCGGGTTTCGATATCCGTGGTGGGTAGAGCACAGATAGCTCATTGTGCAGTTTTGTGCTTAACTGACAAGCAACAACAACATTATTTGTACTTATACAAATATTGGTATATTGAAACATTACCATACTGTTCACTACCAAAGACATCCATATCTGAACCCTTATTGACGTGTTTACAGACATAATTTATGTTTTTAACTGAATTGCATGATTAAACATTGGTCTGAGCATTGAAGATTCTGGAGAGGTAAGGGTTATAAGGTACAATAAACCTATTATTAATTTCAATTTACTTCAAAAGAGTACTATGTCCTCCCTCACCTATAAAATGGATATCAGTCAATGACTGTTTGTGTCTTTTTGAGTAAATCCTTTTGAAATCTCTTGCTACATTTTCTTCTTTCATGCATGGGGAATTTATGTATAAGAAACCATATGGACCATGAATCAAATGTTTTTTCATAATATCAAATAAAATGGGATTTGGCAGCATTGAAGAAATTATATCGTCAGTTTGATTGGGTCGGATTTTTTCTTTAAGCCAAATTAGTATGTGATCATGTGGAAGTCCTCTTTTATGCCATTCAATAGTGTACATGTCACACGTGTTTTATTAAACATTCCATGCTTTGTTGAAAGTTCCACAAGTTTCACAATATTTAATCTAAAGACAAGTGCAAATAGATCATAGCAGTTTTGAGAGTTTTAGTTACTTAGTAGTTCCCTTGCAATTACTGTCCAATTTGGACTGCAGGCACATGCTTCCTAACATAACACATGACATCTTGTGTGGACCTCTGTAAAACTTGAAGGTAAAATCCCTATTTGCCCAAAATGTCTGGTATATCTATCTTCTTTAGATGAATATAATTTTCTGCCTTCAATTTCTTCTGATTATTTCTTACAAATAACAATCTCTCTGACTCAGTACTTGCATACATATCAACATCATATTGATAAAAAAAGATCCCTTGCCTTCAAAATAGTATTAAACTCATTTTTTCTAAACACTAATCCGTATGCATAGAAATATTTTGCAGTAACTTTTTTTGTTCATCACGAATTCTCCAGTGGGAGGATTTCTTTGCCAAAATGTGAAGTTGTAACAATCTTCTCCTTTTCAAAATAGTAATGGATATTGTAAAAATCGTATGTCATATTAGTGTCATCTACTCTTTTTAATCTGTTATCTTTTCATTTTGCTCATGTACAGTATATCTCCTTCCACACTCCTCTCCACCCATCAATATTGCTACTTCATCAAAAACTGGAGCATTAAACCGACGCTAATGTTCTCATGAAGTTCTTTTTAATAAGCATGAATAGCAATTTTCAAATCTTCTGATGTCAGTTTTTCTATAGCTGAGTTGAGGCTTTTGATGTAGGGATTGTGTGAATGTAACATTTCTTGCAAAATTGAAACAAACTTTGTTTCAATTGATGGAATATTCCTTCCTCTTTGTTTAGCCTCTTTTGATGAGTTTCCCATGAAATAGATTTGTAAAAAGTTGTGTGATTCATTGGAAAGAGGTTGTAATGAACCAATACGAAGGTAGACTTGGCCTTGTATTTTGAATGTAGGCATGTAGCTTCGTTCATAAATTTTTGTACTCTCAAAAGAAGCCATTTAAAAACAGTTTTTATACTTTTTAATTTTGGCTAAAAACTGTTGAGATTCTTAATTACTTCCTTGTAACAATGATTTTAATAGTTCAGGTGGGACCTCAATAGGAAGTAAGTAGACTTTACCTCCAGAACAACACATGGAAGGAGTTTCACCAGACCACCAATGTAATAGATTGTTTGAGAGTCATAATTGAATTGAGAACTGCCAACTGTAATCCTTGCCTTTTTTTTATGTCTTTCCCTTTCAGTTTCTCTCAGTCTTCTTGCTACAGCTGCCTCCCTCATTCCTTCAAGTCTTTCATTTCTATATTTTTCAGATTATTTTGCTCGCATTTCAGCTCTTCTAACTCTTTCAGCTTTAAGCCTAACTCCTCTTTCCTCCTGTGATTACCTTCTCATTCTTTTTGCTTTTCTTGCAGCCTCTGTACTAATTTTTTGAAAGAGATTTTGATGTGGCTTTTCTTGGCATTTTAAAGGTTAAGCATACATATTACGTTTCTCCTAAAGAGTTGATAATCAAATGAGAGCTTAAAGTAATTTATAATGAATTTTGTAACAAGAGAAGTGATCAATTATTTATATCATTTCCCTGATGGAGAAGTGATCAGTATAATTACGTATGGAGCATCAGTTCATCAGCAACCCTTGTTTAGAACAAATAATGAGTACGTTTTAAATGTTCTATGTTCATTACAGTTACACTTTTAAAAATACCACAACAGTAGTCCATAGTTTTCTACTTCGAATGAAAGTTTTTAATGACTAAAATCTCTTTGATTCCTGAAACAAAGTCATTTTTGACAGTTCAATAATTTTAAACTTCGCGATTATTAACATAATATCACTGAAATTTAAAACACGCTAAACACTCACCGACACTTTCGTGCACTTTACCATATGCCAAACTACTCCGAGATTGGGGCGAAATACCATCTATCAGTCTTTTAAAAACCCAGAACACTGATACAGGTAGATGAAGCTCGAGCGGTTCGTTTTACCATTCTGTGTTTAAACACAAAATAGTCCCTTATTATAATGATAGATTTAACTTAAATCTTAAAACTTAAGGATCACTCAAGGTTACACTTGTTGATAAACACTACACAATAAAGTATTGAGTCTTGTTTGTTTTTTCAAGGCATATTTACGAATGAATTGTAGTGTTATACGAAAAATTTTAGCTCTATGGATGGCCCCTCACTGGCACAGCGGTATGTCTGCGGACTTACACTGCTCAATACCCGTAGTGGGCAGAGCACAGGTAACACTTTGTGTAACTTTGTATTTAATAATAAACAATAAACAACAACTCTATGGATGGCCCCTCACTGGCACAGCGGTATGTCTGCGGAGTTACACTGCTCAATACCCGTAGTGGGCAGAGCACGGGTAACCCTTTGTGTAACTTTGTGTTTAATAATAAACAATAAACAACAACTCTATGGATGGCCCCTCACTGGCACAGCGGTATGTTTGCGGACTTACACTGCTCAATACCCGTGGTGGGCAGAGCACAGGTAACTCTTTGTGTAACTTTGTGTTTAATAATAAACAATAAACAACAACTCTATGGATGTGCTCCTTGATCATGATTATATTTTAAGTACAAACCTGAAAACACCACAGTAAAGTAAGCCGCACATTCAACCTAACATTGAAAAAGAGGGATGTATTTGATCATTAGCAAAATTAACTTCTCTACAGCAAAGTTTCAAGAGCATTGATAATTTTTTTTACAGAAGAAGTTCCCATCGTTTAGAGAAAAGTAATGGATGGTGTTTCAATATTGTAGAAAAATACAGAAATAGGTTACATGTTGCAAGTTGTTTGGCAAAACCAAATGTGCGCCTTTTTTAAATGGGAAACCTGGTGGAAATTTTGACCCCTTTATGTTTCTCCTAGGAAACATAGGAGTCACCATGCCAAGTTTGTTGGAGACTGGTCAAATAGTGTGCGAGGAGCTAGCAGAAAGACAAACATACAATTGCGCTTATATATATATATAGATTAGATGAGAGTCCGACACCCCTTATGACCTTCGTCGTGCCAACCTTTATCACTGTCAAGTTGTGCTGATTTGGTAGTTTTCCGAGATTAGATACAAAATTAGATGAGGCTCACACACTCATGTCATCCTGTATTACTATGTTAAGTTTGGTGCTGGTTGATCAAGAAATGTTCAAATGTATAAGGAACAGATACACATACATATACTGACGTTTATTTATATGTAGATTAGATGGGGATCCCCCCTCATGACATTCCTCATGTCATCTTGTATCAATGTGTCATGTTTTGCTGACTTGGTAGTTTTGCGACATTAGATGGAGGTCCAACCCCCACTGGGAATGTTGACACTTCTTGTCACTTCTGGGAACCATAAAAGCCAAAATGTCAAGTTTGGTGGAGATTGAAGAAATAGTGTGCGAGGAGTTAGCGGACAAACATGCAACAGATTTCGCTTATAGATATATAGATACCAAAAATGCTATTCGTTACTAAGGTATTGCTTATGGCATTATACCAAAAATGCTGTTCTTTGCTAAATTTTGCTTATATCAATATACCTAAAATGTTGTACACTAATAACATATTACTTGTATCATGATACCAAAAATGCTTTTCTTTACTAAAATAAAGTTTATATGATCATATCAAAATGCTGTTCCTTATTAAGGTTTGCTTATACAGTACTGTGCAAAAGTGTTAGGACAAAGTCAAAAATTAGATTTCAGGCTGCTTTCAAAGAACAATGGAAGGTAAATCACAGGTAAAACATCAGAATTTTATCAATATTTAACTTTAGTATAACAGAAACTCAGTGGTAGTGCATAAGTTCAGCAAACAGTTAATATTTCATGTCCCCCTTTTGTTTTAATAACTGCAAACAGTCTTTCAGGCATTGTTGCAACATATTTAATCAAAGTGTCCTTTGGGAATTTACTCTAAATGTTTCTAATACACTCCCATAAAGTTTTTTTCGTAAGTAACTTTTGATTTGTCAAGTTTTTGATCTATCAAATCCTAGATCTGCTCAATTGGGTTTAGATCAGGCTCTGTGGGGGCCATTGCATTATTTGAATAACTCCAGCAGTTTATTTCGTAGCTAAGTAATTTCTGCATAGGTTGGATGAGTGTTTGGTGTCATTAGTTTCTTGGTAGTAGAATCCTTTACCAATAATACGCTAACCAGTAGGTATATCACGATGGATTATCTGATGGTACTTGCACTGGTCCATTATTCCATCT
>NW_013666394.1:238977-242632 GCF_000517525.1 Limulus polyphemus
CCATGCTTCATGGTAAGTGCTATAGATTGAGATAAGTATCTTTCACCTTTCTTCCGCAGGACATACAACCTACATCTTGAACCAAATATTTCATTAGTCCATAACACCCCTTTCCGATCATCACCAAGTCAAGTTTTGTACTTTTCAGCAAATTTCATCTCTTGACAATATTTAGAGATCGAAGTAAATATTTTTTAACTGCCCAATATTCCATTCTATTATATTATGATAAAACGCTGTTTGTTACTAAGACGTTTCTTATATCATAATAATAAAAATGTTGTTCCTTATCGACATGTTAGTTATAGTCTGATACTAAGAATATTGGTTGTTCGAAGATATTGCTTACATCATGATGCAAAGAATGTTTGTCGCTACTAAGATGTTTCTTATGTCATTACAGCAAGACGGATTGATGTTTGGTTTATATTTTGTTTATATCATATAGTATTACGAATGCTGTTCGTTAATAAGATATACGGCTTACATATATGTTCATTGGCAAGATATTCTAAGTGATGGTGATAGAATAACTTGTGATTTATAGGCATAAATAGAAAACTAAAAATATAGGCTTAACGCTAGAATTTTTTATCCAATATTAGTAATTTATGAATGGTAAATAACATTAACACTTATCCACTGAGACAAATTATTCAGATCATATAAACTCAAACTTGATCATCGACGTGTACCATAACGGTTATAAAAGTATTAAAAAAGAACAACTTTAACAACATCTTATAGTATCGATTTAGGTAACAAACAAATTATTTATAAAATCTTACTCTTTAACGATTTTTAAACAGAGTTACCGTTGCACTCTCCTTCATTTCAACTTAAAGTTTTCTAATACTTCACCCTTATCGCTCCATACGTTAAATGATGATTAAAAACATCAACAAGAACGTCAATAAGGCTAACGTTCATGCACCCAAGTGAAACATTCTGGAATTAAGTTTTTAGTTATTAGAATGCTAAACAGTAAATTGAAATTCATGAGCATAATATATTATTCCTCTTGGCTAATTGAATAAGTTTAGAGGTATTTCGATCACATATCCATCTATTTTTCTCGCTCACTGACTGATTACCCTATACTGGGATCCGAAAGATGAATCGAAGTCTTGAATAAAAGGGTTTTTTAAATATATATTTTTTTCAAGTTTCGATCCAACGCCTGACTAATAGAAATCACATGGGAAAATGTACTCCGTATGAAAAAAAATTTTTTTGGTTATATCTAACCTTTGATTACACGTTACTATAGACGATAATATATTGTTCAGAATTACTCTCTGTTTTGTTAAGTTCCTTGAGTTTTTTTTTTTTGTTATTGCAATTGACTTGTTTCATTTGTTTATGTTACTGTAGCAATTTCAACTATGAGTAATTTTAACTTTCATGTTGAAATAATAATGTTGATACTTCTTCACACGAAATTCAGACTAATGGAAAAATGTACGTTTCACAATTTTACTGCAATAATAAATGCTGCAATGCATCACTGGTATTTTATTAGATAATGTTTCTTTATATACGATAATATGGTAATGTATCTATATATATGTGTGTGTGTGTGTAAATTAATGAGAGAGGAAAACAAAATCGTAGCCACAATACAAACATCTAACACCCATCATAAGGTTGGTCATCATGTAATGTTCTCTGGTTTTCAGAGGTACTGGCGGAAGTAAGAAACAGATTGCGTTGGGGTTACACCGTCTATCCAGTTTAACCTAAACTTCACTGGCCTCACATGATTAGGATAAAAAAATCCAAAAATAAAAAAAACTTGAGCAGATGTCCCACATTAGAGCACATTACATGATGACCCACCTTATGATTTTTGTGGATGTTTGTATTGTGACTGCGATTTTTTTGTTCTCTTTCATAAATTTACATTTAATTTTATTTTTCATCTAAGTTTTCACTTATGCTATTGCACCTAGAACTCTCCCACACTTAAATTCCAGACAGAATTATAACATGTTTGTTAAAAATAGCTATTCGGGAACCTTTTACTTCATCAAATAAACCTTCTTCTTCTTCCATTTCAAAAACCTATGTTACAAATTCTTCGGTTGGATTTTTCCTGGATTGTTTCTCGTGCTTCCTCCTTCATAAAACCTCTTCCAGTTAATTCAAACTTGAGAGATCGACTAGTTAATCCCAGCTTGAGAGATCTCCAAGTTAATTGATATTCAAGAGATCTTCTAGTCAAGCCTAGTTTGAGAGCTTATCCAATTAACCCAAATTCGAGAGATCTAGTTAATCCGAGCTTGAAAGCTTTTCCAGCTAATTCAATCCTGGGAGATCTTCTAGTTTATCCAGCTTGAGAGATCTTCCAGCTAATCAAAATTTGAGAGATTTTCTAATTAATCCAAACTTGAGAGATATAGTTAATCCAAGCTCAAAAGCTCTTCCAGGTAATCCAAACTTGAGAAATTTTCTAGTTTACCTAGAGCGAGAGATTTTTCATTTAATCAAAATTTGAGAGATTTCTTCCTAATCACAATATAAGCCTTCTGATTAACCAAAGCATGAGAATTCTTCTAGTTAACCAAAACAAGACCTGATAGTTAATTTAAACTTGAGAGCTCTTCCAGTTAATCTAAACTTGAAAAATTATTTAATTCAAACTTTAGAAAGCTTTTGACTAAAAAAATATCTCAGCTTTTAATTAACAGATCTCTCAAGCTGGATTAACTAGACATTCTCTAAAATTTGAATTAACTGGAACAGCTCTCAAGATTAGACTAACTAGAAGATATTTCAAATTTTGTTTGATTGGAAGATCTTTCAAGCCGGATTAATCTAAACTTAAGTGGTCCTTTTAACTTGTAACTGAATTCAAAAGAGGCTATACGCACGTTGAATATACACTCTATTACACTAGAAGTATCCAGCTGAATACTGAAATGAGAAAAGTTGGCTGTAGTATGTTTTCAGAACAATTAACCCAGAAGGAAGCAAATATAAAAAAAATACTTTAATAATAAGTAGAGGTTCTTCTTCTAGTGGTCCTTGCATTGAAAAATTCATGTATGTATGTCCAGAGGGCAGGTGATGCACTGATAACGCTCTATCTGCAACTGCCAATCTCGGAGTTCTAAATGGATTTTGCAAGACGTTAGATGATTAAGAGATCTGAGAGTAAGACTCCGGCTTCCCATGATTGTGATAAGATCCCAGCTGCTTGGCTTCTCACATCGCTTCCAATTAATGATTAATCGAATATTTCCTATTTCCTTGTTGGTACTCACAGCTTTTAACTTAGGATTTTAGTTCACAACACGCTGTGAGTCACGCCGCTCAATTTGAATGTTAAAAAAATAAAGTTTAAGTGTACAGTATGTGTGGGTGTCGTTCTAGTAATATTATTTTGACCTTGTTTCTATAAGCTTCACAATCGTATTATCCTTTTTTTTTTCTAGTGAGTTAAAAGTAAAGGGCGCAAGGCCATAAAAGATGTTTATTTGAGGTAATATGTAATATGTTCTGAAATGATTCTTTGAAATTTTATGCAAGGGGTAATTTCCTAGGTAATCATCAAGTACTTAATTTTTTGAAATTTTATGCAAGGGGTAATTTCCTAGGTAATCATCAAGTACTTAATTTTTTGAAATTTTATGCAAGGGGTAATTTCCTAGGT
>NW_013666394.1:243092-252483 GCF_000517525.1 Limulus polyphemus
AACAAATAAATATATCGTTTCACTTGACTGCAACAATGTTTTGTAAAGGTTCTTTAACGTCACGGCCGCAATTATATTTGGCTTCAAAGAAAATCAATAACAAATAAACAAAAGCTAAATATCATGTTAAAGTTCACGGATAAATAATTCTTACACTTTCAAATTGTAATGTGTAAACGCTCATTCATGACATCGTTAATTTACAATTTTTGTACAGTTCTGCTCATGTTGGGGCCCCCAGTGGCACAGCGGTATGTCTGCGGACTTACAACGCTAGAATCTGGGTTTTGATACCCGTGGTGGGCAGAGTATATATAGCCCATTGTGTAGCTTTGTGCTTAATAACAAACGAACTCATGTTGGTTTTAGGCTTTAATACAGATATTACACGATTTTAGTGAACGTGATCTTTCTTCATTATTGTATGACTTGTTTTTTTTGTTTGTTTTTTGAATTTCGCGCAAAGCTACATGAGGGCTATCTGCGCTAGCCGTCCCTAATTTAGCAGTGTAAGACTAGAGGGAAGGCAGCTAGTCATCACCACCCACCGCCAACTCTTGGGCTACTCTTTTACCAACGAATAGTTGGATTGACCGTCACATTATAACGCCCCCACGGCTGAAAGGGCGAGCCCTAACCACCTGGCCATGCCGGGCGTTTTTTTCTGTGTAAGTTTAGAAAGTAGAACTAAGACATCGTACATTCTGTATTTTTTCTAGTATGTCAATGTAATAACTTATCTCTATGAATTACACTTGCGTTGTGTGTTTTTTCTAAATTGATGCCCTGGGTTACAGATTGAACAAATGAACTCGGAATTGAAACTTTCAACCCGAACGGTGTCTTATTCATACATAAAATGAAGATAAGTTCAAAGACTAACAGGGTTCAAATATAACCGTCCCTAATGTTAAACTACTAACCAGAAGGAAGGCAGCCGGTATCACCCGCCGCCGTAAAATATTTGCGCACAGCTAAAAGTGCAGAGCGTATTCAGCAACACGTCTCGAACCTTTGAACTTGCGCTCCACAACCCGGCGATATAATCACTTCAAACTGTTTATACAGTGTTAGCTGTTATTTTGTAAATATATCGTGATGTTACGTAACTAAATTGAGCTTTTCAGTAATCAGTCTAATTCCTATTCATTTGTCGGCTCTTAACACTAGGCAGTACAGTGTACATATTATATACGGTTTTAACCAACTTCGCAGTACAGTGTATATATTATATAGGCTCTTAACGTATTTCGCAGTACAGTGTATATATTATACGTTATTAACGTACTTCGCAGTACAGTGTATATATTATACGTTATTAAAGTACTTCGCAGAACAGTGTATATATTATATACGTTATTAACGTACTTCGCAGTACAGTGTATATATTATATAGGCTCTTAACGTATTTCGCAGTACAGTGTATATATTATACGTTATTAACGTACTTCGCAGAACAGTGTATATATTATACGTTATTAAAGTACTTCGAAGAACAGTGTATATATTATACGTTATTAACGTACTTCGCAAAACAGTGTATATATTGTACGTTATTAACGTACTTCGCAGTACAGTGTATATATTATATACGTTATTAACGTACTTCGCAGAACAGTGTATATATTGTACGTTATTAACGTACTTCGCAGTACAGTGTATATATATTATACGTTATTAACGTACTTCGCAGTACAGTGTATATATATCATACGTTATTAACGTACTTCGCAGAACAGTGTATATATTATACGTTATTAAAGTACTTCGAAGAACAGTGTATATATTATACGTTATTAACGTACTTCGCAGAACAGTGTATATATTATATACATTATTAACGTACTTCGCAGTACAGTGTATATATTATACGTTATTAACGTACTTCGCAGAACAGTGTATATATTATATACGTTATTAACGTACTTCGCAGTACAGTGTATATATTATACACGGTTTTAACCAACTTCGCAGTACAGTGTATATATTATACACGGTTTTAACCAACTTCGCAGTACAGTGTATATATTATACTTTATTAAAGTACTTCGCAGTACAGTGTATATATATTTTACGTTATTAACATACTTCGCAGAACAGTGTATATATTATACACGGTTTTAACCAACTTCGCAGTACAGTGTATATATTATACTTTATTAAAGTACTTCGCAGTACAGTGTATATATATTTTACGTTATTAACATACTTCGCAGTACAGTGTATATATTATACTTTATTAAAGTACTTCGCAGTACAGTGTATATATATTTTACGTTATTAACATACTTCGCAGTACAGTGTATATATTATACACGGTTTTAACCAACTTCGCAGTACAGTGTATATATATTATACGTTATAAGATGAAAACGGACTTCTTCAATAATTCTCTATTATAGGAAGTGTATGACCCACTTTTTATGTAAATGTTAAAACGTCCTTATCTCTCACTTAACTAAACTAGCTGTCTATATTTATATTAACGATTTGGCTAAGAAAGTTTTTTTACAAAGTCGTATTAAATTGTACTTTATTTTTATCATGTTGTTAATATTTCTTCTCATCGCTAGAGCCTCTTTCTCTGCAGGATTTCAGTTATCATGAAGTGCGGAACTAATTACTACCCTACGTTCGACATGAATAAGGTTTTGAGAGGAAATGATTTCTCTTCATATAACCCTTCTGAAATGCAGGAAAACGAAAAAAATCACTGTTTGATTGAAGTTAATTTTCTGAAGAAGAGAATCTCTGAGTGGATTCTAATCGACTCTGTGTCGGTTTTCGATTCATAAAAACGCCATGTGACTACAGTGAACATTAGTTCAACTTAACTTAGATATCTGTACTTGCTAATGATGCTTCAACATTAATTTTGTTCTGACAAGTGGAGATTTCAGTGTATATGCCACTTCACGTGCTGTTTTGATTAAATAATTAGCCCACCAGTGGCACAGCGGAATGTCTGCGGACTTCCAACGCTAGAATCCGGGTTTCGATACCCGTGATGGGCAGAGCACAGATAGCGCATTGTGTAGCTTTATGCTTAATTACAAACAATTAAATAATTAATATTCAACCAAAGCGAAACTTTTAGGAGCCTTTGATATTTGGGCGACTGAAAAATAACCTTAGAAATATATAATGTAATTTTGATGCTGAAGAAAAATTAAACACATGTTTCTAAAAAACAAGCTTTAGTTTTAACGAAGTATAAACGTATGAAAAGTCGTTTAAATTCATAAAAATATTTTACATTTTTTTTTATTCATGGGTATGTCGCTGCACTGTGCTCATAACGAACAACATATCCGGTTACAAGCGGACTTGAAAACTAAATTTATACCAATAATAATGGTAAAACCGAGATTTTTCTAGTATCTGGAGAATAATTTTACATAGAGTATTTCTATATGAAATAAACAAATGTGTCTGCAGTATAACTTAACATTCAATTACTTTGTTTTTCTACTGTTCTTGTTCCTGTTACTAGTTTAAGGCATTTCATTATAAAAAATAGAAAGTCAATGTTGTATACAGACCTATTGTCAGATAATTAATTAGCCCAATAAGTAAACCTGTGTTTGAAAACAAGAAAACGGTGCTGGCTTTAGTTCTAAGGATGTCAGGAAGAATACAAGGAAAATCACATTCTTGCTCTTGCTCTCAACATCGCATGATGACAGATAATTCATATTTTCCTTTTCAGGAGAACTCAGCAAAGTTTATATTTAAAAGAACGTTGATGTTACTTCACGGACAAACGGAATAATGAAAATGGAAACTTTATGTTGTATAAGATAACAAATATCAATTAAGTAAAAACCTAAGTCTAAATTTAAAGAATGCATAACACTGTATTATCGTGTCTGTGAATTTTCCCATTTAAGTAACTTACGTTCATGCTTCATCCAATGATAAAAATATAACAAAGTTTTTGGTGTTTATAACACTACATCTGATGACATAAAGAGAAGATGAACAAATAACCACATCTTCCAGGAATATTTTTATTTATTCGACTAAATCACCGCATTCTGTGGATTGTTTATTTTGTAAAACGAAGCTAGAAACTTTCTATAGATCAGCATGTAACCTGTTCGTTAGGTAATCATTATCTCTCAGAAATGACCTATGGGAAGTCATTTTTGATTTGTAGCAAACACAATACACATTCTAATTACAAGATGCCTGAGTTATTAAGAAATAATGATTGCATTTCATCCTAGCTTCAATCGTTTATTTATACTCAGGGATGTATTGATGTATGGGATATTGCAGGCAACAAATCACATTTTCTCTGAAGGTAGAAATACGTGCTGCCAAAAAGGCTCAGGATTGTGTTGCAAAAGTTCCACGTTACCTTATATTGGATGTAATGTGTTAAAATAATGAATGCCATCTGTCTGTGGAACCTTTAAGCTTTTCGTTTCTTCGTGAGAACTAATGGACCATGGCATCTTTGGTTTCAAATCATCTAGGTTTGTGATGGATGAAGCTTTTTCCACCGATCCTACATTAACTTGGTGAATTTAGCAGGTCGTGCTGTTTTCCAGCCCTACCTAATGGTGACAAAGATTCCGTTTTCATTTTGATTGATTAATATTCTCATGTGTTTTCCGCTACCCCTCCTACAAAAATCGGAACGCCAGTCTTTTTTTTTTTTTTTGCCCTTACACCTCTTCACAAAGTTTTTAGAGAAAGATGTTCTTTTATTGTTTTTTTTTTATCAGAAATACTGGTGCCGCGGATACTGGATGTGATAGTTTTTAAAATCGAGTTTATCATAACTTTAATCTAAACGTTGTCTTTCATATGCTAATACACGTTTTATATTTTACTTCAGAATACTTTATCTTTAACCACACTAAAGATTCATATACTGAGGAGGGACTTTGGCAATACATCATCCTCTAGGGTGGCATTCTGTTGAATAGAAAAAAATATAGGGGAAATTAGTGAAAATGAAAATACATAAGTAAGTGACTCTAGTAAACTTCGGACCCAAAATATTCATGAATATAGTTTTTGAGGACAATGAAACATAACAGTAAGTTGTTGAACTTATCTTTTTTTTAAACATTTCTTTTCTAGGTTTCTCTATATCCGGAGATTTATTGAACACGATGAAAGTGGGATGTTACTATTTATTCAAACTTTCTTACACTGCTAACTAATTTCTAGGCCATGTTTAAATTTAACGCATATTGCTTGCATTTTTAAACTTAAACTGAACCTGTTGCAATATCAGACGTACATATTACTATATTTATGTAACTAACTTCGTGGTTTGTTTCTGAAACAAGTTTAGCAAAACAACATTGATTAATTTTCTTATTTTTCACAGCTAATTTGTTTTCCTTTAAATGATATTTTAATTTAAGAATTGTTCGCCACACACAATCTAAATCACATTCCGGGTTAATCTTGTACATGTCACTTTTATCTGTTTTTAGCCCTTAAGATTTGAGTGTTTTACTTTTAAATCTTTGTTTTTGCTCCCCCCCCCCCTTCGTGGCCCAGCGGTAAGTCTGAAACTTATAACGCTAAAAGCCTGGTTTCGATAGCCGTAGTGGGCACGGCACAGATAGCCTATTGTGTAACTTTTTGCTTAACATCAAACAAACAAAAGTTCTTTGATTTTAAATTACTGTAAACACTGTAAATTCCGTTTTTCAATAAGTTGTACTTAATTTGCTCTGTAAGCTGCTAAAACAAAAGTCTGATCAAGAAATTATGAAGGATTTTGAGGATCTGATTCATGTACGGCGTTCAAATAGAAAATAATATATATTTTTGAATGTAGTTTTAATGCTGATTTCAGAAAAATAAATTAAAATTTGGACAAATGAAAAGAAATATTTTTTATTTTGCTTACGAAACAAAAGAAGTACTTTTAGCATTACATATATACCCATGTATTTAAATAATTGCAAGACATCAAGATAATACAAAGTATCTAGTGACAATGTAACAAATTCAATGTGAAAATTCAGAAATATTCTTAAATATTTCCTTGAAGAGATCATCATTTTCATGCCTACGACGCCAAACGAACTTGTTACGTCTCTTAACCACATTCTTTCAATGTGCTGCAGTTTTCAGAAATATAAATTAAAATTTGAAGAACTGATTGTTTAATGGAAGAAATGGAAAAATATTTTCGTTTTTGAAAGAACTTTTAAAATTAAATTTATTTTTTATTTAAATATACATGTAATTATTTATTAATTAGTATAATATGATCTAATCTCACATAAACTGACCTGACCTAACCTAGCAAAATAATTTTTTTTTCAATTCTCCAAATTTCAATTTATATTTCTGAAATCAGCATTAAAAAATATATATTCTTGTCTATTTGAACGCGGTGCATGAAACAGAAAAGATCCGATTTGTTTATAAAAACACTAATAACTTTTTATAGAAACTTCCTTGATTAATGGTAATACATTAATATATTTTCCATAGTAAGGTTTTACCCCTTGGTGGTTATAGCATTCTGCGTACGGATACATACTTTTGTGACATATTCTATCGTTGGGCGCCGGTTCTTCGTGATTATTTGATAAAGATAACACGAGATCCAGTCCACGCAAAAATAACAAGCTCATTAATTTTTTATTTAATATTTGCTATAGCCACTTTTACTTTTGGGCATATCTTCAAAATACCAAACTTTTCAGCAGACACTAATAATGCTTTATAGAAACTTCCTTAATTAATAGCAAGCACGCCTAACTCACAAATATACATATAGTAATTTTTCACTAATCATTCGAGGAAGTGAATTAACACGACAAATATCGCTTCTAACACCGAACTCAGAAACTCACTGAATAATCATTAACTTTCCTAAATGCCTACACCACGTACTTATAAGCAAGGTAACCTTGTTTATCAACACCATCAAAATGAGCAGCTTCCTCTAGCAAACAACTAAATTATAACATTGAAAATATAGTTCCCAACAATACAAATTTAGGCATTACTTTCATTAACTTGATTTTGGATTGGATTATATTTGTTGCTGTCATATGTTGTAATAAGCAACGTATGAAGATATGTTAATAGTGGCGTGTGTGTGTGTGATAAATCAACACTATCCAAGCGTCTGTTCGTTTTACGTTTAAACTTAAATATATTTAACTACTATGTATGAATTATGTCCTTGATGAAGCCGCCAAGCGAAATATTGGACAAAAAAATTATCGGGGGTAGTATATCGTTATATTTCGTAATCTTCAAGAAACTTCAGTTAATACTACGGTAAGGTTTTATTTAGATAATGTTTAATTATTTCGTTGACCAGCTAGAATAAGTTGTGGAAAAAGAGAATGATTTACGCCATGATAACCTGTAATACGTTTGTTATATCTAAGTCAGCAATCAGAGACGCAAAGTCATGAAGAGTGTCTGACGTACGCTAGAAGAACTGAAACACCTTCCTATACAGGTTAACATCTTCAGGTATACAGCTAATATACAGCTCTAATCAAGTAAGGTTGGATCTTGAAATGAGCATACTAAAGAACTTAACATAAACTATATTCAATTGTATTTTTTGCCACTAGTAAGAGTGGTGAAACGTAGATAGATGATATTTAATGGTAGTGCAGTAATTTCAAAGTCTGACGAGAAATAACGTTTTCAGATTGGCAACGAGTCGGGAGTGGCTTAGAGTTTGCTTGCCTGATCTGTGAGAGTTCACAACCCCTTGGGTGCGTTATAAGAGTGACGATAAAATCACAATTTTCGACTAGACATGAGTAACCCACAAGTTAGCGATTGGTGGTGCTCACTAGCTATCAAGTCTATCAGCTCAAAATTAATGTCAACTATGCGCAGATAACCCTAGTGTATCTTTGTGCGAAGTTCTGAATCAAATAAACATATTGCCATGTTTTCTATTTTCATTTTAGCTTGAGTTTAATGGAGGATTCGAAAATAAAAAATTGGCAGTTTCTAGCAGAACTTATAAATAAAACGATATACTAAGTTTAAACATTAAGACGTAGACATCTGTGAAAATTAAATAACTAATTTAATATTAATATTCTTTTAAAAGTGACAGAACACTTGGGTAATGTTTTTGGCGTTCACTTAAAACTCCAGAACCTTAACCTTTGTTAGTGTTATACGGTACAGTTTCAGTCGAGGGCGGAGTTTAATCAAACTTGATTGATGAGATTGTTTTCAGAACTGTTGTATCTCAGATTCGTAATGACATCAATAGTTTGCTCAGAGCTCCTGCTTTTTGTTTGTACGGCACCAAGCACTCGAAGCTCCAGATTGAAGGAATTTTGTCTCGAAAAGGATTTTGTCAGGCTGATTCTGCTGATAACTTTAAATGATAAAAATCGTTCTATCAAACTAAAGTTTAACTTCGGTTTGGAAACTTTATCAGTCAAATTAAATAAGACACAATTTGTAGAAGTAGTAAACTGTTTTAATTACACGTTTTATCAATGATATTGTCCAGTCAAAAGAAGAAGAAAATATTAGATGAACATTTGCGCTAATAAAGAAACATTTATTACAGATTCCTTAAAACAAATTATATCGTCAGCGCATTAAGTACACAAGTAGCCACGTGTGCTGACTAATTTGAAAATCAGAGCATAATATGTTATCTTAATTCTTTGTGAAACAGTGTAGATAATAGTTATATATGGAGGCATTTACACAACTATGTTTCATTATGGTAGGTCGTAGTTTAATTAGGGTAGGAAAAACATCAGCGCGAATTATAATGTTTTATATGATAGCTATTTGAAACAAAGGTTAATTTCATGTCATCTACGTTGCTCTCTAATATATTTACAGTACTGTCGTAATGTGCAGAACTCTCGTATTACCATGTACTATTTGTCGTAATGTACAGAACTCTCGTATTACCATGCACTACTTGTCGTAATGTACAGAACTTTCGTATTACTATGTACTACTTGTCGTAATGAGCAGAACTCTCGTATTACCATGTACTACTTGTCGTAATGTACAGAACTCTCGTATTACCATATACAATTTGTCGTAATGTAAAGAACTCTCGTATTCCCATGTACTACTTGTCGTAATGTACAGAACTCTCGTATTACCATGTACAATTTGTCGTAATGTAAAGAACTCTCGTATTACCATGTACTACTTGTCGTAATGTGCAGAACTCTCGTATTACTATGTACTACTTGTCGTAATGTACAGAACTTTCGTATTACCATGTACTACTTGTCGTAATGTACAGAACTCTCGTATTACCATGTACTACTTGTCGTAATGTACAGAACTCTCGTATTACCATGTACTACTTGTCGTAATGTACAGAACTCTCGTATTACCATGTACTACTTGTCGTAATGTACAGAACTCTCGTATTACCATGTACTACTTG
>NW_013666394.1:253382-276207 GCF_000517525.1 Limulus polyphemus
ATACAGAACTCTTCTACTGTCACGTAGTCATAATGTGCAGAACTCTTGTATTACCATTCCTTTTAGTTATAATGTGCAGATTTCTTGTATTACTATGTACTACTTGTCGTAATATACAGAACTCTTCTACTGTCACGTAGTCATAATGTGCAGAACTCTTATATGGTTATCTGTTCATTTCATTGGATGTAAACAAAAGGTGGATGTAAATATACTTCGGTAAACAATTGTACAACAACAGATTAAAATGGTCTAACGTTAAGTTGTAGAATAGCATTAAGTTTATTTATTGATAGTATTACGTACGGTAACGTTTATACCTAACTAAACTAAAGGAAAAATATCCACAAGTTCAGTATTAATTGATTTCTTTTATCGATTTTTGGCTGTACTTAATAATGTTAAGCCTAAGATAAGTGGACTTATAGATTTTGATGTCTGCGAATAGAATTATTTTGTATTATGCTATAAATCCTGTATATAAAGAAGCACTTTTGCAATAAAGATATTAATTTGACCGCAAATGTTTTGCTGGTTTCTGTTAGTATAGTCATAATGCGAAGAACTCTTGTATTGAAATTACTACTAGTCATGATGTGCAACACTTCGAGGTGGATTCCTATATGTGATGAGGGGACTTCGCAGGGAAGGTTCTGTATTTTCAGTTTACCTTCTCTGGGATCTGGACATACACCCACGTGTTTGCCGTGCTTGGTGAGCCGTGAAGGGGAGGAGAGGATCCTGGTCAATCGGATGGTCCTGTTGGCTAGGGTCAACTCATTAACAGTTCGGCGTTTTCAACGGGTGTTGTGGACATTGTGTCTGATGGTGATGTTTAGGTAAAGCGCTCACGAAACCCTGGCGTTGCTACAATGTCCTTCTTTGGCATTATAGTGTGTCCCCTCGTAGGACTCCATAATGGGCAGAGTCAGTGGGAACCAAATCTTATTTCTTTTATTATGGATAACTTAAATCCTCTTTCTAAAAAAATATAAACATCCAGTTAATAGGTAAGCGACCATGCATAGACGTCTCTGTTACATAGTTACCACCCAAGCCACCTCTGTATCTCGATTGTCAATTATTCATTCTTTGTCTGACAAATCTTTAGGGCAAATGTCTCCTCTATTCATTCAGAAGGAATTAGAGGGGCTTGCTGGCTCTCTTAAGCCAGTCAAGAAGTGCGTTTTGGAAACATCTTTGTGGAAACATCTGCACCAACACAAAGCAAACTCCTCCTGAAGTCAAAGGCCCTTGGAGACATACCTATTGAGGTAACTCCCCATTATACTTTTAACTTCTCACGAGAAGTTATTGTTGAGAGGGGTTTGAAGAACATCACTGTTTTCTCCATCCAAAGAGTTTCTGCTGTGTGTCGTATCTGATTTTGACGTTAACATTGCTGTATCCCCCTGTCACTGTCGAGGCAGGTTATCTGAACTGTAAAATACGACCATATATTCCCAACCCTCATAAATGTTTCCGGTGCCAGAGGTTCGGACACTCTAAGCTATCTTGTCGTGGTGCTTGTTGTGGTGGCAAGGACCACAATGCATAGGAGTGTTAACTGGACCCCTACTGCATCGACTGGTCCCCACCCTTTATACTACCGTTCTTGCCCTAAGTGAGTGGAAGAAAAAGAGGTACAACTTTTGAGGACCATTCACAACGCTTCCTACCCCGAGGCTCGGAAGTTTTTGTTCCCTGTTTTATCTCGGACATATGCTGCTGAACTCTGTTCCACTGTTACAGTTGAAGTGCAGACAGACCTTTTTCTGTGTCTCCCACAGAGTATTTCTCTTCACATATGAAGAGTCTTTTACCCTCCATGGAGTTGCGAGTTGACAAGACTACTTCTACTCCTGTCCCTGTCCTTGCTATGGCATCTAGTGACCACTCTGTCCCTCTCCATCAGCCCCAAGATGCAATACCATTATTCGTTCGCGCCCTCAGTCACTTGAATATCCTTCTAGTGACAGATAGCTGTCAAATCAACACAGGGCAAGTTCCATGGAGGTTGAGAGATCTCTTTCTGGTAAAGAAAAACATCGTGGTCGAAAGAAAAAGAGTTCTTCTCCCAGTTCTCCTACTCAATAAAAATGTCCACTTTGATACAGTAGAATTGTCGAGGATTTCATTCTAATTTGGGTGATATTAAGGCCCTGATTAACTTCTATCATCTCGTGTGTCTCTCCTTGCAAGAAACTTTCTTTTGGCCTGCTGATACTATCACCTTACAGCAGTTTTCTGTGTATAGGAATGACAAGTTGCACGATGGACAAGTCCATGGAGGCGTGACACTGCTGGTTGACCAGCTCATACCCACCTTGTCTGTGCCAGTTGATACATATTTGAAGGCTGTAGCCATCGTATAGCTGTGGATCGTACCATCACTCTTTGTTTATTTTAGATGTCTCCTGGAGAGAGTTAAAATCAATCGGACATTGAGGCTATCGTAGAACAGTTGCCATCTCCATTTTTCATATTGGGAGACTTTAATGGACACAATTTACTTTGGGGTGGTACTGATATTGATCAGAGGGGTCGTTCTGTGGAGCATATACTCTCAGATCACAACCTGTCTCTCTTCAATCTTGGTTCTTTTACCTATTTTCATGCATCTAGTCAGTCTTTTACTGCTATTGATCTACCTATTGTTCTCCTTCACTTTTTTCTTATTTTTCTCGAAGGGTTGACAGTGACCCACGGGGAAGTGATCATTTTCTCATCATTTTGAGGGAGGTTGGCAATGGCTGATGCCACCTGACTCGAGTGCCACAGTGGAATTTGGAGCAGGCTGACTAGCGCACCTTCGATATTCTCTCGGAACTAGATCATACTGTTATTAGTCTTCCATCTATTAACCACGGCGTGAAGGAAGTACCTGATTGTATCATTCAAGCAGCTATTTCTTTTATCCCCCAAACCTCAACACGTTTCCCGTGGTATTCTCGTCCATGGTTGTCTCCTGCCTGCTAGCAGGCACAGAAGGCTCAGAAAGGGGCCTGACATATCTTTCACATGTATCCCAGTCTTTCCAATTACATTGCCTTTTAGTGGGCCTATACCCATGCTTGGCAGGTCAAATGTCAAAGCCAGAAAGAATCTTGGATTAAGTTCACAACCAGCATCTCTTCTACCACCTGTTCCAAAGTCGTCTGGAAGGTCTATGGAAAAAATGATTCCCATCCCCTTTCCATCTTGCTCTCCAATGGCCAGGAAGTAGATGATGTACAGAACATTGCCGACACTCTCGGGGAGTGCTTTTCTTATCTCTCCAGCACTCCTGTTTCTTCTCTTGCCATCTCACGTCTCGAGCGGAGTGGTTGCCTCTTTCCTTTCGAACTGATTGTCTCTATGACTATAATCGCCCTTTTACACTGTTGGAGCTGTGCCATTTTTCTCCTGCATCTCTTGCTCCTGTTTCTTCTCTTGCCATCTCACGTCTCGAGCGGAGTGGTTGCCTCTTTCCTTTCGAACTGATTGTCTCTATGACTATAATCGCCCTTTTACACTATTGGAGCTGTGCCATTTTTCTCCTGCATCTCTTGCTCTTCTTCTAGTAGTTTTAACTGGATCTGGCAGAAGAACGTTTTTTTTTCTGATGCTTTGCACAAGGCTATTGTTCTACCTTTTTCAAAGCCTGGGAAGAATTTCAAGATTCTTTCTAATTATCATCCTATTGCTTTGACTACAAGGTTTTGGAGAGGATGGTTAATGCTAGTCTTGTTTGGCTCCTTGAATCAAACAACCTCGTCTCGTTCACCCAATGTGAGTTCCGTAGACATCACTCAACTTTGGACCACCTGATTCGACTTGAAATCTCGATCAGGTAATCCTTCCTCAAGAGGGAAAATTTTGTGTCCATTTTCTTCGATCCATAAAAGGCTTACAATATTATGTGGCGGTATGGCATTTTGCGGATTTCCACTCTTATGGGTTACGTGACCAATTACCCATTTTTATTCGTAAATTTTTAAATGACAGATGATTGATTATAAGTCTTTGTGGGTTCGACTTTTTCCTGTTTCTTAGAGTTCCTCAGGGCTGTGTCTTGAGTGTCACCCTTTTCAGTATCAAGATCAATGCTACCACTAAACAAATTCCCTTTACAGTTGCAAACAACCTCTAAGTCAACAACTTCCACATTTATTGCTAGTCGTCGAATTGAGGTTTATTGAATTGCAGCTTTAGACTGCCCTCACTCGCTTGTTGAACTGGGTCACAGCAAATAGTTTTATCTTTTCTTTCTCCAAAACCATTTTCATTAATTTTGCCTCAATGGGGTTTACACCATGATCCGTGCTCCGTGATGTTGTTCTTCCCTTGTTTCCTGAGGCAAAGTTCCTGGGGCTTATCTTTGACCATAAGAAGCTTACTTTTATTTCTCCCATCAAGCAGCTTTGTCTCAAGTGTACAAGGGCAATGAACAGCCTTTGTGTCCTCTCTTCCAATATCTGGGGCTTCGGCTCTGCATGGGGACTTTCAGCACTTAACCAGTCCAGAGTCTTTAAAATGAGTCACATGAACCTCCTCTTTACCTGTGCCATTTGCAACTTTCTTTGCAATATGGTACCAAGCTTTGATCCTTACCACAGCATCCCACCTGGGTTGTATCTTCCTTCCACAGTAAGCTATGCTCTTTTGGAACAGATGGTCTGTCATTCCTCCTTTTGGCCTTCATATCCAGGCACAGCTGGCTGAATTGGGCCTGTCATTTGATGACATTGCTGAATCCAATGATCAGCTCATCCTGCCATGGCTCATTACCATCCCCATCTGTGACCTTTCTTTGAGTCATCTGGGGAAGGCAGATACTCACGATTGGAAGTATCGTCTTATCTTTGCAGAACATCTTTTGAACCATTTTTCTGTTCCCGTTTTTAGGGATGGTTTGAAATTAGTTGACTGTGTAGGCTCTGCCATGGTTTTTTGTAGCTCGGTGATTGCTCACAGGATCCCCTCTACAGTTTCTGTGTTCAATGCTGAGTTGTATGCCATTTCTCTTGCCTTCGATCACGTGGAAGCTAAGCAGTACACTAACTGTACTATTTACACTGGCTCTCTTAGTTTTCTACTGGCTCTCGAATCGCTTAACGTCATTGCTCACCCTGTTCTCGTCATTATTCAGAAACGACTAGTCTACTTTTCACTGTCTTCTGTCTCTATCCAGTTTTTCTGGATTCCTGGCTATTTTGATATCCACGGGAACGAGCTTGCTGTCACACCGTCTGCTCTGGTGCTCTCACAGTCATGCCTGTCCCGTATATGGACTAGGGTCCTGTGATCAAGGCCTAGCTCTGCGCCAGTTGGCAGTCGGCTTGTGGTGAGCAACTTCATAACAAGCTTTTCCAGATTAAATCTACTGTTTTTTTGGCCGTCTAGTTTCCGTAAGAATAAGAGAGAGGAAGTTGTCTTGTGTAGAATATACATTGGTCACAATTATTAACCCACTGTTTTCTTTTATGTGGGACTGATCCGCCAACATGTGGTCTTTGTGACACTCAAGTCACAATTGCCTACATTTTCATTAGTGCCATCGTTATGACTGTGAGTGACAGTACCAGTTTAGACATGTATTTTCTAAAGGTTTACCCTTGATATTGGACGGTGTCATTGGCGATGGTGACACTATCCAATTTGATCGTGTTGTTTAATTTTTTACGGGTCACTGGTGTTTTTTAATCTATTTGAGTTTTTACCAGATTTTTAGAGATTTAGTTTTAACTTGATATCTTTTTAATTTTTTAGAGTTTTACCTTTTTTTTTCATATTTACACTGGTGGTTTGGCACAGATAGCCATGTTGCTTTGCACCAATAAACCCCCAAAATCAATTAAACAATCATGATGTGCAGAACTCTTGTACTGAAAGTACTACTTGTCATGATGTGCAGAACTTTCGTATTGTCATTTAGTCATAATATGCAGAAATTTCGCACGGTTATTTAGTTAGATATGCAGAACACGTACACAGCTTTCATAGTGTTATTTAGTCATGATGTGTAAAAATCTTGTCAGAAAATATCAGCCCTGATAGTTGGATCAACTACACGGAGTATTGGAAGGAGCAGGGATGTGCCCTGGTGACGGTGAAAATCTACTTACTTTAACACAAATGTAAAATGAGCACAACATCTCACTCACTGTCTTATCTTTCTGAGTGATACTAGCCACATGTTGGGAGACTAGCTGATGTTAGGCCTCATGAGAATCAAGAGGAGCAGAGACACTTGATGTAATATGGCGTGAAAGAAATCTGATTAGCGATAGATTAATATTTCGCCCGTGATGACAAAGAACGTTACTATCAGTGCCTGAAAAGTGTTCCTTAGTACACAACTTCGTTTGCTTGAACTGATGAAAGATAATGAGTAAATTTCAAAAGAGTTTTTGAACATTCAATATATCTTGAAGCATGTGGTTGAAATTTGGCTCAGCCTAACGTTTCCAAATCTAAAAAAAAATCTACACATAAATTCCATGCCTTATGTAGGACCATTCCTAATCAGACCAGATGTTTTTTCCTTACGATTTCTATTATAAAGCACAACTTCTATTAGACAACGTGTTTTTTCTTCCCTTTCTTTCTTTGTTAAAGCGCAATTTTAATAAAACTTTGTGTTTTTTTTCATATTTTCTATGTTAAATCATAACTTTAGAGTATAATGCAACTAATGTGACTAGTAAAACACGACTTTAGTCTGTTATTTATGACAAATAACATGCTTAAGATTATCTACCGCAGACACTTCCATCTTTTGTATTTATTGTGGTATTTTGGGTAATCTTAGGCCCTTAATGACACCCATCCATTTATTGGTTACTATCTCACTTTTTGAACCTCTACTCTGCTGTTTTTTAAGTTCATGAAATCTATTCGATGATCTTAGGCAATTTACTCAGATGTAACTATTTATATGTCTCGAATAATTCACAACCTCCAAATGAGTAGCATTTTGTATGACTTGTTCTTTCTTTGCTTATAACTATTTTGATTCATAAAATGCAATTATTTTTAACATGCCCGCCATCACTAAGTAACTCACCTTGTGACCCAGCTATCCTCTATCAATAGATAATAGCATTTGTTGGTTCCTAAGGGCAGGTGCGAATTGGATTGTGAAATTAGTTATTAATTGAGTCGTGTAAAACTCATTAGTTGCTTTGATATTTGTCAGTAAGATTTGCGTACTTTTGCATGAGAAAAAATTTGTGTGTTGTTATTATATGTTATTCCAGATTAGAACAATGGCGAGAATATTTATTTTAAGAAATACATGACAATATTTTAATTTCTAACATGAGCTTTGTGTGGAAAAGACCTGCTAGTTCGGTGTTCCTGTTTTTCTGTCTATATGACCTGTATATGGGGATTACGTAAACACTGCTACATTTTTAGAAGCTTTTTACATACGTACTATTTCATGACATAATGTAGCACGATAAATTATGTGATTTCTTGATTAAAAACAATACTTAAGTCAGTAGAGTACTTGTAAAAATTAACGTTTTTCATACCTTTTTTTTTATCGTTTCAGCCAATAATTGGTCATTTATCATGAAAAAGGTACCAGGCGTGGTCTAGTGGTTATCGTGATCTCACAATGGATCTGTGAATTTATGGTTTGGGTCTCGTTACCGAAAAAATTATCTTCACACTTTGGGGCTGTCCAAATCTCACTATTCGATCGGATTAGAGCAGTCCATGTGTTGGTGGTGGGTGCTATTAGATAAACGTCTTCTCTCTAGTCTATCAAACTAACATTAGGGATGACTGTGCGCAGCTAGCCCTTGTATAGCCTTGCGGGAAATTGTGAAGCTAACAAACAATCTTGAAAACGAAAATAGGCCGAACTCAGTTTTCAATCAGTCTTCACTGATCTTGGAGAAGAATATATTATGGCTTTCTCTATAGTCTTGTGTGTTTATTGGAGGGCTTCACTATAACCGACAGTTTGTTTGTTTGTTTGTAATTAAGCACAAAGCTACACATTGGGCTATCTGTCGCTGTGTCACTGGGGGAGAGGGCTCGACAGCTTGTGTTTGTATCAAAATTAATTGTGACTGTTAGAGAGAGATTCGACATATTCAGTTCTTATACAGTTTGTATATTTGATTTTCTCATTTCGTATATAGTTTTACGATCAAACCATAAAATATTTATTTTCATCTATGAATTTATTGAGACATGGTGGCACTGTTCGCACGTGTTCAGTATCATTGTGAGGTGTAATTAGTTGTTTGAAAATAATTTGTTGGAACATTATTTATTTATTGTTTTTATGCAAAGACCTCACAATAAACCAACGAAACTTTATGAACCTTTCAAAAGTTTCAGGTAATCTCCACTTTAACATTCCTTTGTCCTTTAGTGAAGCAAAGTTTCTTGGAAGTTATTAGATTCTTTGATGTGCTACAGATACTTTACAGTACATATTTTGAATTTTCTCGAAAGATATTTTGTTGGCAAAAGATAAAAAAAATCTGAAATAAAATAGTGATTGATCGAGCAATTTTCTCTTATTTCTTTCTGAATGTAAATGAATAACAACAAAGATTTACAAAGTAACAACACATGCTGTTCTATTGATTTGATGTCAGACTTCCAAATAACGATTAACAGATGCATATTTTTTTTTCTATGTTGAAGGTAGGGATATTTGACGATAGTATATTTGTAATTGCATTCATTGATGTGGTTCTTGTTTGGCGTCTACATAATATCCTTTTTTACCGGTAAAGATATATTGTTGTAACATTGTTCTTTTGTTGGCGAGTTCTTTTAAATTATCTGGTAAAAATAATTCAAAGTCCAGTCCACCTAACAAAAATAAGTTTGTTTTATTTCTTCCTTAACGTTTTTTTACAGGCTTTACACTTTGTAGCTTGTTGTAGGCCTACGTTGACAACCACACTATCTGTACTACACTATCGTATAAATCAACTTGTAGAAAGTTACTGGATATGCACGGTAGCTAACACAGATCCAATAACGTAAACAGACTGACTGATTCATTCTACTCTATCTACTTAAAGATTCATTGTTTCATTGCAAGCCTACGTAGCCAACTGACCTGTTCATCCGTATTTATAATCTAATCGCTGTTCCAGATATTTCGCAAAGACTCTGCTCATTAATATTCTCGAATATCCTAGGACAAACTTGCTCTTAACGTAATCTGCCCTCTAGCTAACGTCTGTATTACAACGTTGAAAATATAGCATATAACAACATTATGGCACGAGGTAAGAAGTTCTTAGTTAGTTTATGGACCAAAAATTAAGTTATGTAAATCAAGTGAAAGCCTAAGAATTGTAAAGTGAACGATATACAGACGACCTAGGTTTAACAAAGCTAACTTCATGTGGCGCAAGTGCACTCGATGAAGAGAACATTGGCAATTGCCAAATTTAAGAGGTGATAGTTCAATTGCTTGTAGTATTATAATGTGTTCTATCGCTGAGCAATGTTTTATTTATTATTATTTGGTAAAAGTAATAGAAAAGTTCAATACATGTAATGATAAGGAATTAATCTATTTCTTCGGTAACGATTTTACTATAGGCTAGTTTCAATAGTGAGTACTAAACTAATGTAAGCCTAATTCAAAATAAACTACTTACAGAATTTCCTTTTTAATATAGTAGCTGAATAGATGCGATAACTGTCACTACTTGTTTGTTTGTTTTTAATTTAGCGCAAAGCTACACGAGGGCTATCTGCGCTAGCTGTCCCTAATTTAGCAGTGTAAGACTAGAGGGAAGGCAGCTAGTCATCACCACCCACCGCCAACTCTTGGGCTAGTCTTTTACCAACGAATAGTGGGATTGACCGTCACATTATAACGCCCCCACGGCTGAGAGGGCGAGCATGTTTGGTGTGACGGGGATTCGAACCCGCGACCCTCAGATTGCGAGTCGAGCGCCCTAACCACCTGGCCATGCCGGGCCGCTGTCACTACTAACATTGAACTAAATCATCAAAGAATACTAAATATTCATTAACTAACTGCAACACTGATTCTCGTATTTATGTTCTAAATATCAGATAAAAGTTTTAGATTATTAACAGTCAGATGATTAAGGCGCTGGACTCACAATCTGTGGGGTGTGGGTTCGAATCCCGTCACCAAACCTGTTCGCATTTTCAGCTGTGACGGACACTTCTACTATTGTTTGATAAACGAGTAGCCCAGTAGTTAGCGGTGGGTGGTGCTAGACTAGCCTTCACTCTACTCTATCATCTCTAAATTAGGGCTGACTAGAGCAGATAGCCCTCGAACAGCTCTGCGTGAAATACAACAAACAAAACAAATTTCCAACTTTCGCGAACTTTTTAAATATTGTGTTGTGAGCCCTCTAGCAAAGAAACTTCTAAGTCAAAATATTAAATATATAGCTTAAACAATAGCATAAATTCGGCTATAGAATTTTGCCTAGTTTATATTTTATACTTGAAAGAGCATTATGCTTTTTTGTTAACAGATTAAACTTTTGCATTGAAAAAATAACTCATTTATTCTAGTTTCATACTTAACTTGTAATTATGCTATACGAGATACACTACTCCTCTTTTAAGAGATATCTATTACAATATTGTACACAATTTGTGAAAGATTCGATATCATGTAAGTAGATTTTATCTTCTCGTTTAGATGTCCTAAATATATAAGTGACAGTCTAGATCTGATTCAAATTGCCATGTCAGATGTAAATAAATATTCGTTAATACATTGCAAAACTGTAGGTTTATATCTACTGTTTGTTTGTTTTTAATTTCGCGCAAAGCTACACGAGGTCTATCTGCGCTAGCCGTCCCTAATTTAGCAGTGTAAGACTAGAGGGAAGGCAGCTAGTCATCACCACCCACTACCAACTCTTGGGCTACTCTTTTACCAACGAATAGTGAGATTGACCGTCACATTATAACGCCCCCACGGCTGAAAGGGGCGAGCATGTTTGGTGTGACGGGATTCGAACCCGCAACCCTCAGATTGCGAATCGAGCCCCCTAACCACCTAGCCATGCCGGACCCTAAATCTACTGTTCAAACATTTCAACGCAACATCTAGGCTTTTTAATTGTTTTGTGATAAGAAATCGATGCCCAGCGTTTTCTGAGTTACATAAATATCCAAAAAAGCTATAAAATGTTCCTTCAACAAAACAGAAAATGCACTTGATTTCAAGCTATAAAGCTTTGCCCTAAGATATTTCTTGAAGAAAGAACTACAGATAAAATAGTTATATTGCATCTTGTCAAATCTAAGGTTACTATTGTTATAATGTAAAATCTTTACGTCAGCGGTCACTGTCTTCTTATGATCATCCCGAAAGTTATGTGAAAACAAACAATAAGTGTTTTCTGGCACTGCTGCTAACAAACACAATCGAATAAAAGGGAACGGTGCCAAAAAGACTGTTTTCATGATATTCTAAAGATTTCTTTTTCAATATCCAGCTAGTCGTTTCCTTCTCTTAATAAAATATTAAAACTGTCAGTCACGGCATTCTACGAACTTCTTCACGGTACGGAAACACATGATCTTTCAAGGGCGCTGCCATCATGTTTTTCGATACTTTCATGCTTCAAGAGGCACTGGAAATCGTACTAGCAAGCAATTCCCTTCTGTTGCAAAAAAGAAAACCACACTGAGACAGAACCACTCCAACATGTTATTAAGTATGCTATAAAGTAAAGGTTACACCAGAACAACAGCATTATTCCAGTTCTTATAACACGTACTCTTTTCGAAGTAGCGTACAAGCACGTTATGAAAAATACAGTATGACTAGGAGATATGTTACAGTTTGTTTGTAGTTAAGCACAAGGCTACACAAAGGGCTATCTGTGCTCTGCCCACCGCGGTATCGAAACCAGGTTTCTAAGTCCGCAGACATACCGTTGTGTCACTGGGGGGCGATATGTTACAGTAATACAACTTTTTCAGGTAAACCAGTATTTTTTATCAAGCATTCGACTACTTGAATTCTAGAATCCTTTGCTATTACAAAAAAAAATAAAAAATAATTAAGCTTATTAAACACTGTTTCCAGAAATCGTTTTTACAAAATTATTTACTTGTGTTTAAGAGACATTTAGAAATAAATGTTAATAAATTTTCTAATATAATTTCCAGACGCCTATATTTGTTCAGCACTCTGACTACGATTTACAAAATATGCATTGTCGTATTTTCGCTAGGGATGATTTGTTGTTGCTTCTTGTTAAAAAGTAAAGCTGCACATTGAGCTATCTGGGCTGTTGCCATGGCATTCTGCAAGAGTGGGACGGATGTAGAACTGCCATGTTATACTAGGAAAAGCTAGTAGAATGAAGTTTATCTTCTCAGTATCCATTTCTATAGACAATCAACGAAGTAATGAGCATATTACTCTCTAGTCGTTCACATGTCGAGTTCATTGTTTTATTTAACTCCTTTCATTTATTATGGTTTTGTAACTTACGTGTTAGGTCTGATTTATATCACAGATCAAGTTATTAAATGGAATGACGTTTTAATGATGTGTCTAATGCATCAATGTCAACTTACCTTGGAAAGGATTATCCATTCATTCTGGATACAGATACCAGTAGTAGTGAGATTGGCGCAGTCATCAATTCATGATGGTATGAAGAGTAATAATCTATATAACAACGGTATGTTTGTAGTTGTACTAGTAGTAGTCAAACACTACCAGCACAACTTGTATGCATCTCTATACACCCTTAAAATGGTTAATGAACTTCAAGAACCAGAATTTATAATTACACAATGGATTACAGTATTACAGAAGTACACATCTGTCGTATAGCCTTCAACAGAGCAGCAGTAGCAGAACAACACAAGCAAATTACTTGCCCGATTTTTAGAGTCTGTACACTGTGGAAGCCAATGGCACAGCAGTAATAATATACCATACAAGATCCAGTTATAGCTTGGGTAATGTACAGCTAGTAATGCATGAACTTCACAGACTGATAAATGCATCAGCATAGACACAAAATCGCTGACAATTATACGGGTAATTGAAAGCTCAAGATGGTGTGGTTTCCAGTCTGTGACACAATGAGTCGTCTTAATGTCTCTGAGACAGGAGATTCTTTACATTCAAGGTCCACATGAATAAGTGTAGTAGTTAAAGTCTTCGTTAGTTGATATGCATGAAATTGCATTTTAGTAAATGATGGCTAAATAATCTATACATCAAAAGAGAGTTTATGTTATGGTAATTCATTGAAAAAAATGCAAAGATTGGGGGACACTATAGCTAATGTATGGAGTGGTTAAGATTTGCTGTAGTTGGTACACAGGAATAAAAATAATCAATCAGTCAATCATCCAAAGATATATTATGACAAGACACTAAAAAAGAGCACAGGTACATGAGAGCACGAAAATGTTTCTTCCACTACGACCTATATTTTGAAGTAATTTGGTTGTTTGCATTTAAGACAAAATGTTGAGAGGTAATGTAAACAATGCACTGTATGTGCTGCTCAAAGAAAAGTGGACCACGCCAGATAGAGAATTGTAGGTTCTTCGTTAAAGATAATAGCCCTGGCTATAGCTGGTTCTTTTCGTGACTGTTAATGACAATCAGCATTTGCTGGTCATTATGAATTACTTCTCCTGTTTTAACAAATTTATGAATATTTTTATGTATGTTTGTGCTGTCCTTAGCTAACACATTTGATGAACAGTGAATAGCATGTTTTAGCCCACCTTGAAAAAGCGCAGATCAAGGAGCAAACTTCAATACTTAGTCAATGAAAAATAATGATCAATCAGAGTGAATATGGTTAGGCTAAGAAGAGTGTTATTAAATGAATTGCTGTTTATCTAAACAAGAGAGAAAATACACTTCAAGTAGTTAGTGTTTTTTCACTTTATGATTAAATCATTTATGGAATTCAAATTAATGAAAAACAGTGACTTAACCTTTCAAGTTCATGTAACTCACAAGAGTTACAATAAATAACGTTTGCCTTTCTTTATCATATCTGTAATAGTAATATGTATTATTTTTGTAATTAATCAGAACTATATTTGGAAACTGCTAAAGAACTTTAACAAAGTGACCAACAAAACATATATATTTTGTAGATATATATAAGACAGGTTAAAGTTAAAAGGCTTGACAAAAAATATAAACATAGCATAGAAAAGAAAAGCCTAAAACAAAGTGTTAAACAGTGTAAAAAAGTATAAAGTTCAGCAGGAAGAAAAATAAATGTAAATAATCTATAACGCTGTCAAAGAAAGAAATGTGTTTTTTGGTATGTCAGTAGAATAGAATTGAAAATAAACATTCTTTTTTTTTTTTCGTCTACTAATGTGTTAAGCCGACTATTATAGAAAACATTTATAGTATTTCATTACTTCATGCTAAATGGCATTTCTGGTATATAAACTTGCAACAATTCTGTGTGAAAAAGTTTTGATGTATATTACACTTTACCGGTTTGCTGGATGTAGTTTTAAATTGTATAGAGTTTCGAGTGTGTTTCATAGTTTTTAAATAGTATAATGTGAATTAGATTCTATTATTTCTGCTTTGTTTTGATTATTATGTTTACTTTAATGCTATAGCGTATTTTGGTAAATGTTTCCATGTGCTGTCTATTACGTGCCTCACGAGAGCGTCATGCTGTGTGGTTTTGCATGACTTTAAGTTTGGTCGGAGTTTAGATTTTTATTAGAATTTAAATTTAAAATTCATGATAGCCAAGATGGTCAAGGAGGAGGTTAAAGTTGTAATATGTAAGTATAACAGACTAAAACACTTTTTAATATAGCATGCGACTAAATATTTATTCATACTATTTTTCAAAAGTTAAGCATAAATTTCTTTAGTTACAAGTTCTACACAATTAGAATGTGCCCAACTTTGAATTCCAGTAATATTTACTCTTAGAGAATTGTTTAACACCTTTGTAGACTGGGCCCAAAAGTTATCAATGTTAAATATTGCGTAAGCTGGTGTTAATGAATTGCCTATCAAGTTGGAAAATCTGGTTCCCTTTTCCGGATTGCCTATTATTGCGGATTATGTGCCTTTATGAGCGTTTATGATGTAGCTGAAAATTGTAATATAGCTCTAGTTATTACCAGGCAGGCAGTAGCACTGCCTACGTAGGATTGTTAATCGAAATGGTATTTTAAATCTCTCCTCAATAGGTCATCAGAACTTTACAATACTATACAATGCTTCTTTTTATAACAATATCCGTGTAATAACTGAGTCACAAGTTCTGTGAATGTCTGTAAATATTATAGCAAAAAGATTGAATTTCTTGTTCTTCTTTCTGCTGCTTCTTTTTTATTACATGATAACTCAAAAATCAAATCAATAATGTTAACTAATTTCACTGAGGTGACATATTTTCAAACGAGTATCCGCTTTCATAAGTATTATTATTAACCAGTAACAATTTTAAAACAAAATCATAATTCTGGCGTAAATGATGTCATCACTACCCCTTGAAATTAGATTTCTTTCTGAAATATATTGTGCCTTTATGAATTACTAGCCAATAATAGATAAAAAATAAATATCACAATTGGAACTTCATTGTGTTTAGAACTTGATTATAAATATAATCTTTCTATGTCTATTGAAACACTGAATTATTAAAAACAACAAGCAAGGAAAAAAATTAAAAAAAGAAAGTAAAGGTAAGGATGGCTAATATCAGTCCTTCAAAACAATGTAAACAAGATAGTAGAGATGATATTTGCATCATACCTACATAATAGCAAAGGAAAGAAATAACATAGCAATATACATATAACTGTTCAATCACAATTGCGTTTAATTTATCATATTTTGCTCGGTCAATATTCTACTACACTGTGTGCCTGTGCCATTATGTACATTTACTTAATTTTTTGAAAAGTTTTGCTTTACTTGTTCACAAATGTCTTCGGTAAAGTTGTCGTTTTGTCTAGGGTTATTCACATTTATGAAAAATGTTTGTATCGAGCTCATTAATTTTTTAACTAGTTATTGGGAATAGAACTTATCTGTTAGGTAGGATACACCTGTGAACACCACACCAAGGCTGTTAGGTAGGATACACCTGTGAACACTACACCAAGGCTGTTAGGCAGGATACACCTGTGAACACCACACCAAGGCTGTTAGGTAGGATACACCTGTAAACACCACACCAAGACTGTTAGGTAGAATACACCTGTGAATACCACACCAGGGCTGTTAGGTAGGATACGCCTGTGAACACCACACCAGGGCTGTTAGGTAGGATACACCTGTGAACACCACACCAAGGCTGTTAGGTAGGATACACCTGTGAACACTACACCAAGGCTGTTAGGTAGGATACACCTGTGAACACCACACCAAGGCTGTTAGGTAGGATACACCTGTGAACACCACACCAAGGCTGTTAGGTAGTATACACCTGTGAACACCACACCAGGGCTGTTAGGTAGTATACACCTGTGAACACCACACCAGGGCTGTTAGGTAGGATACACCTGTGAACACCACACCAGGGCTGTTAGGTAGGATACACCTGTGAACACCACACCAAGGCTACAAATATTTCTTTACCACAGTACATATTTTGTTTTAGGAATAAATTTTAGGTTCATATTTTGACAACATTTGGCTGCAGTATTAAACGAACACAATTTTTAATTTGAAATCATTTGGACGATCTCTTCTGTTTAAAACTTTATTCAAAAAGTTAAATTTTATAAAATAATCTTAAAGAACAATAGCTATCGTCTTAATAATGCAATCTCATGTGCACTATTGAACTCGGTATCTGTATTAGGCCTGTAAATACCTAATGCAATCTCAGGTACACTATTGAACTCAGTATCTGTATTAGGCCTGTAAATACCTAATGCAATCTCATGTGCACTATTGAACTCAGTATCTGTATTAGGCCTGTAAATACCTAATGCAATCTCAGGTACACTATTGAACTCAGTATCTGTATTAGGCCTGTAAATACCTAATGCAATCTCAGGTACACTATTGAACTCAGTATTTGTATTAGGCCTGTAAATACCTAATGTAATCTCATGCGCACTATTGAACTCAATATATGTATTAGGCCTGTAAATACCTAATGTAATCTCATGCGCACTATTGAACTCAATATATGTATTAGGCCTGCAAATAACTAATGCAATTTCATGTGCACTATTGAACTTAATATCTGTATTAGGCCTGTAAATAACTAATGCAATTTATGTGCACTATTGAATTCAGTATGTGTATTAAGCCTGTAAATACCTAATGCAATCTCATGTGCACTATTGAACTCAATATTTGTATTAGGCCTGTAAATATCTAATGCAATTTTATGTGCACTATTGAACTCAATATCTGTATTAGGCCTGCAAATAACTAATGCAATTTCATGTGCACTATTGAACTCAATATCTATGTTAGGCCTGTAAATACCTAATGCAATCTCAGGTACACTATTGAACTCAATATTTGTATTAGGCCTGTAAATATCTAATGCAATTTTATGTGCACTATTGAACTCAATATCTGTATTAGACCTGCAAATAACTAATGGAATTTTATGTGCACTATTGAACTCAATATTTGTATTAGGCCTGTAAATAACTAATGCAATTTATGTGCACTATTGAATTCAGTATGTGTATTAGGCCTGCAAATAACTAATGCAATTCCATGCGCACTATTGAACTCAATATCTGTTTTAGGCCTTTAAATAACTAGTGTAATTTCATGTGCACCGTTGATCAGTATCTGTATTAGGCCAGTAAATATCTAATGCAATTTCATGTGCACTATTGAACTCATTATCTGTATTAAGCATGTAAATACCTACTTTAGACACAGAAGATCAGTCATCTCCTTGAAATATCTAATATAAATATTTAGTCGTTTTATTAAGTTCTGATACTTCATTCAGACCATGCGACGTAGAATGTGCCTGGTGGTTACACCACTCGACTCACAATCTGCAGGTTGCAAGTTCGATGCCCATTCCTAAACATACTTGCCCTTTCAGTCATGAGGGCATTAAAATGAGTCCAAAAGTTGCCGGTGGATTATGTTAACTAGTTGTATTCCCTCTACTCTTATCACTTCAAACTTAGGGACAGCTAGCGCAGATAGCCCTCGAGTAGCTCTGCGCGAAATTCAAAACAAACCAAACAAATACGAGGTAGAGCGATTTTGTACTGTACTCGTAGACAGAAGATCAGTACTACACGAACATTATATAATAAGTAACTTGTATTATTAAGCGTATTATTCATACCATAGCTGAGCATAAAATTTAGAATTTAGCTTAAATTAAAGTCTCTAAACAACCTAAAACTTAACAGTCCCAGGACTCACAAAATATTGCACGTATCTCTCTCTCTCTCTCTCTATATATATATATATATATAATCTGTAGATTTATGATTCACGTTTTAACACTTAAAGTTCATTTATTTTAATGAATAAATAATCAACTGATTTTTTTCCATATTATTGAGAAGTTTGTGACATGATAAAAAGGACATAAAGTCGGGTATGACAGTGTATCTATGCTTGCTCAGAAATATATTTGAAAAAGTTGTTTGATTTTGTTTTTTATCAATATGAATGAAAGAAAACGAATGATCAACTTTATGTACGTCACTGATATGCAAAATTAACTTTAAATGATTTACAAAATTCATATATAAATTAAGACAGTAAAGCACTTAAGAAAATATATTAAATTATTATATTTCAAAGACTTGCGATTCTCCGACATTCTATTTTAATTTCGTAGTTTTATCAAAGTAGTTTGGTTTGTTTTGAATTTCGCGCAAAGCTACACGAGGACTATCTGCGCTAGCCGTCCCTAATTTAGCAGTGTAAGACTAGAGGGAAGGCAGCTAGTCATCACCATCCACCGCCAACTCTTGGGCTACTCTTTTACCAACGAATAATGGGATTGACCGTCACTTTATAACGCCCCCACGGCTGTAAGGGCGAGCATGTTTGGTGGGACGGGGATTCGAAACCGCGACCCTCATATTGCGAGTCGAGCGCCCTAACAACCTGGCCATGCCGGGCATCTTTTTATTAAAGTAACTAGTTAAAAGGAAAAGTTTCAAATTAAGATATGAAAATCCCAAGGACAGTCGTAATTTCAAACAAATGGAATAGCTGTTTGATTAGGATAAACGATAAAAAATGCTGTGAATCTAAAAGAGTGGTGTTTGCATGCTAACTATCAAAGTGCTCTCCTTTTTATAGTTTACTCCAAGATTAACCTCAACCGTTCATTTGCTTTCTTATTGGACTCAAATCTTAAGAGCGGTGTAGGCTCTTTAGAAACATAATTAAAAGAGTTTAAATGAAATAAATTCTAAATTATCCCATTCATTTTAAATGTTAATAAAAAGAACATTGTGATGACTTTAAAATCAATTAATGTTGAAAACACGCCGATATAAGTTTCCTAAAATAATTTTGATTTAGCATAAGATAAAAGTTTATATTTGGCAGAAACCTTAAAAGTCAGACAATTGTGTCATGATATGTCTATTCACCAACTTCACCAAGCTGCTTCCATAAGATCGTGGCAGGTCACACAATAAGCGATTGGTTTGGTTTGTTCTAAATTTCGCGCAAAGCTACTTGAGGGTTATCTGCACTAGCCGTTGTAATTCAGCAGTGATAGATTAGAGTGGAGCAGCTAGTCAACACCACCCACCACGGTTATACGCCCCCACGGCTGAAAGGGCGAGCATGTTCGGTGAGAGGAATTAGAACTCGTGACCAACAGATTGTCAAATCTACCAATTAGCTTTCATAAAACCGCTGCAGTGTGAAAGAGTAAGAGTTTGGATTTGTTGCCGATTATTGTTTGTTCCTTTTTTTCAGAATTTTGCTATTACACAAGAGCCTTCTGCGTGTAGCCTTCCTAATTTTAAACTGATAAACTATAAGGGAAAGAAACTAGTCGGAAAGCTTTCACTGTTATTCCTATCTGCTCGAACAGTAGCATACTAGTACAGCGCTGACTGCAAAGTTCTGAATGTGTTTTGGGGGCAACGGTAGCAAACCACGAATCCTCTGATTCACAGTTCGGTTAAGCCAACCTTTAGGCTATGCCCTGTCCCATCCTATTTTAACTGAAGGTATAAATCGATTGGTGCTAAGCCTTATTAACGGATCATTTGGTTGAACGTTAAGTAATTAAATCTTTACAATTTCAACATCAAGTACCTTTAGAAATTATCGAAAATTATACATTGTGTTAAATTGCATGAATATCCAGCCATGAATGATAGATAAGAAACATGGCGATTTTTTTGAATAAAAATCCATGTATTTACAGTGAACTTAGGCTACTGCTATGTATCAGAATAAAATTAACTTTATTTTGTACATTTTACTGTTAAATTAATTTAACTGTTAGTGGAGAGGGAGTTCGTTTATTAGTCTTGTGTTCAAATTCACAAACATGTTTCATATTCATACAAATCTTTAACAGATAATTCTCGCTCTCTGGCGGCTCAGATTTAAGTTTGAGGTTTTATAACGCTTATATTCAGGGTTCCATCCCTGGGTTGACTACAGCTCAGGTAACCCTTTGTGTAAGTTTACGGTTAAAACAAACATAATAATATTTCCCCGTTATTAAATCACAATGAAAAGGGACTTTAGATGTCCAGATGCTGTTTACAAAAAAAAAAAAAAAAAGAATTGAACAGAAATTTTCATCAGAATGGTCGTCAGTTGAGAAATGTTTAGAGTAATCCTTTAACACAACCACTCCAGGAAAGTTTTTGTTATTAATCCTAAATTGGTGTGATTTTAATTCTAACATATAGAAGGTCAACAACTCCACGAAATGAGAATACAAAGGGATGAAAGTATTAATAGGCACGTTAAAATAAAAGTGTGGGGTTTGTAATTTTGTAGAAGTTTGAAGATAACAAAATAAGTTATTTTCTGATATTTTAACGTGACAGAAACATGAAAAAAAACAATAAATCAAGAAGGGTACATTAAATGCAAGATAAGACAAGCAAAACAACTACAACAAACATAAGATAAACAAATATATATATATTTTATCTATATTTTGTAAACAATTAACATAACGCTGTTGTTGAAATGTACAACCTGCCTGGTAAAATGGCGATTCGATTCAATTTCGTTTTTCTTCATAAGATATGATAACTTGCCCAGTTCACAATTATTTGTAACCTGCTAACGATGTTGATATTTTCGACCTGAATAGCACTGAACACCCAGTTCAGAGACCTCAAAAACACAGCCATAGATATCCCCAATTTTGATCAAAGGAATCAGCCAGTCAGTAGCACCAGCCGGCACAAGTGCTTTGCCAATCTTTGAATACAAGGAGGAAGTTTGCTGTTACTCTTATAACACATCCACATTTCAAAGTGCGGAGTGTCTTCAGTGTAATCGCGGCGCGGGCCTTGGATCTTCTGATCCGCTAACTGGAACGCTAACCACCAGGCCACTCACTACCCTTTCAAACAATATAACCTTGCCTAAGATAGTGACAACACAATGATAATCTAAATACAATGTGCCATAAAAAATATTTTATTGACAGCGATGACACGTGGTATAATTAACTAGTGCAATAAATTAATTTGCGAGGAAGATAGTAAAGCGAATTTCCTTTATTTTTTGTATAAAGAATTCAGACGATGAAACACACGATGAAACTTCACTTATTTTATCACTTAAAGGGTAATTATCAAGAACAGTAAAACCGTTTCAAACCGCTTGGAGATAACGTTGTGAGGAATTAAAATATTTCACATGGGATTTAAATATTGAAATAAGAGATAATACTGCCATATATCATCCAAATAAGAGCTTTAATTTAACTGAATGGTCTACTACTTATCTACATAATTTCTACACTTAATTTTGAAATCCCTAATACAAGCAACAGTTTGCAGCAAAATCTGCCGTCCATAACACGTTGAGTCAGTATACGTATTTGGTATATTGGTGGCATGTTTTGAAATGTTTAAGTGAAAGCACTAGAATAATTAAACACAAGTAGTTGCATATTAAAATAACCTGAATTTATTAAGAGAGTTAGTTACTTACCAGAGACTAGGAAGTGCTTCATCCAGAAAACTTCTGGTAATCATCTTGCTTTACAAAATACACAAAAACTCAAGAAGGCGATCCTTTAGTGAACACTTCTAATCAGAATACTTACTGTATGTCTGTTGCACTGCAACCATCATTTTAAGATAGCGTAATTGGCTGTATTAGTATATATTATGTGTTGTTGTTCATTTGCCACACAATGGTCTATCTGCGAAATCCGGAGTTTAGCGTTATAAGTCCAGAAACTTACTGCTGATCCACTGGGTGACAATTTACTTAATGTCGTTACAGTTTGTTTGTTTAGAAGTTTCGCATAAAGTTACACAAGGACTATTTGTGTATAGCGTACATAATTTAACGTATAGACTAAAAGTAAGTTAGATTAAACCCTCGAGTTAGTAGTCCGAGTATGTTCACCACTAGACCATCTCCAGCATGTGTCGTTACAGGTCCACAACTAAATCTTGTTTATATATCACAAGGCTGACACATTTTGATATTTCGCTGCTACAAGCATTATATTACTACATAGTAACTTTTATAGTCCACTATTAGGAGAAATTTCAATACACACACTTATATATATATATATATATATATATATATATAATAACAATACTACTAATAAGTATGTCTTGTATTAGTTACTACTTACGTTACCACCACAATTAATTTAACGTTTGTTATGTATACTATCGAGTGACGACAACAACAGTAGTA
>NW_013666394.1:276228-286233 GCF_000517525.1 Limulus polyphemus
TAATATATAATATAACAATCATATAGATGCTTGATTGTTACACTGTTACACCACATAATTAACTTTGGTATGTATACTATCAGTGAGCACAACAGTGATTCATAATAGAGATCGCAAGGAATTGCACAAAATCCTAATAGAAAGTTCGTGCAAAAAACACCTTAAACAGTAAACATTGAATTGAAATAACACTTTGAAACCTATATTATTGCCTGCTTTATTATTGAATATACAAAAATTCCACATGTTAGACTTACAAGGAAAATATATCCGCTCAAAACGGCCCCTTTTGTAATTCTTCTTTATATTATTATTAATCTCTTGCCAGCCTACAACAAAAATGGCTTGGTATAGTGCACCCAAACCTTTTGTAGAATACTAAACAAGATACTGCAAAGGTCATAGGGACATTGAAAAGTCGGTTTGTTTTTTCTATATTTTACATAAGCTAGAAAAACATCATAATTCTACTGTAAACGATGTTATCATTATCCCTTGTAGTTAGCTTTCTTACATACATCTGGTGTTCCTTTAGTTAAAAAGTGCAGGGTGAAACAGGAATTATTAGATGACTGTAATATATAGATACACAATGCTTTGTACACTATATAATCGATGTCTTTAGGGAGTCAACCCGTATGTTATGTATGAAATGAAGGAGTAAAAAAAAGAATCAATACACATAATATTAAATTTTATTACACACATTCGTAGAATAATTACTTTAAAAGACACGAAGGTTTATTTAAAGTGATGTTTTAGACGTATATGTTTTATTTGAAAATACTGCTTTTCTACTGGTAAAATTTTATAATCGCTTTGTGGGATTGTCTCTTAGTATAGGTATACATTTGCCCATTGCTATGCATTAAACATAGACAATTAAGTTACACAGAAACTATAAATGCTCACTATATTCTCAAATATATCTCCATGACATTTTACAGCTGCAGTTTAACATTTTACCTTTCGAACTAATGCGATGAAATAGTCAATAGCTACAGTACATCATCATGAACCGTATCAGCTAGCTAAAGGCTATGTTTATGTTAGCTACCATATCAAGTAATCTTTGCCCATAGTTGAGCATAAAAAGCCAGCAAACAAGATAAATAAAAAATTTTAAATTTCAAAAACATGTAAATAGGTATAGTAAAAATAAGGAAACAAGGCTGGAGATGCTGTAGACATTATTTACTCAAACTACAAAATCCCTGTTATTACTCCAGCAAATGTAAGTCTAGGTAACAGCATGGAGCCAAAGTAGGGGTTGGTAGTTTGAGTAAATAATGTGTATAGTATCCCAGCCTTGTTCCCTTACGTTTTTTACAATCTCTATTTGCGGGTTTTAAATTTATCTTGTATGTATGTTATTTAGATAAGCTACAAAATCTTCGTAACAGATATACATCCCAAGGAAGGTTAGCATGAACACAGCATGTCCAAACCTTAGATAAAGTATAGTAAAATTTAATTTTATGGAAGAAAAAACCCAGACACAAAACTAACAATATTTTCTTCCAGAAAGTTAACATAACCATATAAATACATATCAGAAGCGTGTTTGTGCACAACCATCTGTAATCAATTTAGTACAAACTATACGGTTATGAGTTTGCTTTTTCTGATGTATCATATTTTCTAAAATTCCACATTTCCAGTCCCTAAGTGAAAATAACGATAAACTTAATGACATACCATAACCCTATATAGCCTACAGAGATGCATTCACACGGGAGTGCTTTGTAAGATTTTTCTCTTAGAACTGCCGAACTCGAATCTATATTTTTATCCTCAGAGTTAAAGTTGGACAGCTGACAATTTAAAGAAGAAAAATGTGATTGCTTCCAGCTCTACAGTGCAGGTATATTAGCTATTTCTTTGAGAAAATATTTGTTATTTCTTTTCTAGTGGTTTCTCAGGGAGACTTTCTCGAAGAGGGAGGTTTTTCTTGTGTAACTAACTGAGAGAAACGACTTAAATATTACTAATGGTTAGGTTCATGGTCATCTCACAATCAATTACACATTGAACCGAAACTATTTGTTTTACCTTAACTTACCAACGCTATTGGAAATCGCGTAAAAGGCCTTGAAGCAGTTTAATTAACGTTTATATGTCACTAGCGAGAAACGTGGATAAATCCTTCGAATAGAAGTATTAACTAGGAGAGATACAAACTCTCGAAATAACTAACCACCACTTTGTAGACCTGGCAATGTTTTTATTATATTATAATTGTTCACATAACGCAAAACAATCATTAAACATTCAGAATTCATAAAATATTTTCAAACTGGAATAAAAGCACCAAGTCATTAGCTGTTGTCTTTTCTACGACAAAGTTAAATAATGGGCTATTTGCGATCTGTCCACCGCAAGTAACCGAACCCCGGATTTTAGCGTTGTAAGTTTGCAAGCTAACGGATGATCTACCGGGAGTCAATAAGTCATTCAATGGGAAAGAAATTTAGCAAAGTAGGCAGTTTTAGAGATAAACTTGTTTCTTTCTTTCTCTAAGAATTGGACAAAACACAGAAACTTTTTAAACTCAAACATAAGAGGAAAAATATAAATCCTGTAAATTAAAACTTCTTTCCACGTGTAACTATATAATCCTGAAAACAATTTGGCACGATCTAAAAATTACGTAACTACGCCAAAATTATAAAAAGAAGAAATAAATTGAAGCCGAATGTTCAAATTCACTAAAAAATTTACTAATTGTATACTCGTAATACGATTGATATAAATAGACTGATACATGAACAGTCCGAATGGATTGCGTAATTTGGGATTGATGAAACTAATAACTTTTTATTCTGACGTAATTATAACAGCAGCCCAGACATGAAAGACTGTTATGTACATGCTACAAACACAAGCACGTGTATAATAACTGACATAGAACAAACTAGATACAGTCTTTCATCAAAACTCTACATTGGCTATATCAAACGTCTGGTTTTAACATTACAAAAAAATGTTGGAAGTAACACATAGAATTATAATTTTCATGAATCTTAAAGAAAATTCTAATGTTCTGTTTCATATTTTTGTTTACGGCAAAGCTACTAAGACTATTTGCAGCCATCCCTAATGTTGAGCTATTGCCCTGACGGAAGGCAGCCAATCAGCAGCACTCTACATCATATCTATTAAGGGATTGACTGTAACATTTATAACGCATGCACAGCTGAAAGAGTAGGGAATATTTTGTAGAATCGCACGGATTCGAACTCGACTTGCCAACTTCAGAGCTTTCCCACAGGGCTAGCCCACGACCATAAGCTAATTTCGGAGCTCTACCACAGGGCAAGCCCACGACCATAAGCTAATTCCGGAGCTCTACCACAGGGCTAGCCCACGACCATAAGCTAATTCCGGAGCTCTATCACAAGGCTGACCCGTGACCATAAGCTGATTCCATAGCTCTACCACAGGGCTGGCCCGTAACCATAAGCTGATTCCAGAGCTCTACCATAGACCCAAACCGCGACCATAAGCTAACTCCGGAGCTCTACCACAGGGCAAGCCCGTAACCATAAGCTGATTCCAGAGCTCTACCAAAGACCCAAACCGCGACCATAAGCTAACTCCAGAGCTCTACCACAGGGTAAGCCCGTAACTATAAGCTAATTCCAGAGCTCTACCACTGGGCCAACCTACGATCATAATTTATTACAGAGCTCTATCACAGGGCCAGCTCGTGACCATAAGCTAATACCAGAGCTCTACCACAGGGTCAGCCTGTGACCATAAGGTACCTCCAGAGCTCTATCACAGGACCAGATTGTGATCATAAGCTAACTCTAGAGCTCTCTCACAGGACAAGCCTATGACCATAACCTAACTTCAGAGCTCTATCACAGGGCCAACCTACGATCATAATTTATTACAGAGTTCTATCATAGGGCCAACCTACGATGATAATTTATTACAGAGCTCTATCACAGGGCCAGCTCACGATCATAAGCTAATACCAGAGCTCTACCGCAGGGCCAGCCTGTGACCATAAGGTAACTCCAGAGCTCTATCACAGGAACAGATTGTGATCATAAGCTAACTCCAGAGCTCTACCACTGGGCCAGCCCGTGACCATAAGCTAATTCCAGAGCTCTATCACAGGACAAGCCCATGACCATAAGCTAACTTCAGAGCTCTATCACAGGGCCAGAAGTGGTATAAATCATCCTTCTTCTTCATGATTACCACTTGTGAACAGTTGGACGAATGCGAAAGCTCAATGATTCCAGCTTCTAACATTGCCTCAACTTCTTGTTTGATCTGGTACCTCATTGCATACATTTGCCATGTCCATCTGTGCTTCAATAGCTGTATCCATTAGGTCATTTTCCCTCTCAAAGTACTTCTTCAACAGATTGGCATGGTAGATTTTGGTGTTCTTGTTGATTTTCACCTTATAGTACATTCTGTTGACCACTTCTTGCACCTTAAAAGGTCTTTTCCACTGCAGGGTGAGTATTTTGTTATCTGTGGGTGACAGAAGCAAGATCTTCCATTTGACCTTGAAACGTCAGTCCTTAGTCTTTTTGCCATAGAAGTGCTTCTTGCTGTCTTGAACTGCATACAAACTTTCTCGAGCAAGATGACAGGTTTCCTCCAGTCAGTTTCTATGGTTTAACATGTGCTGGTATGTGTTATTCACTTTTCATTATTCTTCTCTTGTCCACAGTTCTTTCAATACCTACACTAGATCTCATACTGTTTTTTCCCTACAGTAACTCGAAGGGTGAGAATCTTTTACTTGCTTATGGAACTTCTTGGTAAGCTAATAATACTACCTACAGGTACCCGCCTCAGTCACGTGGTCTCTCCTGGCACATCTTCTTCAGCCAGATCTTTGAGACTCCATTGGTTCTCTCATAAAGTCCATTACATCTGGAGTTGTATGGGGTGATAAAGAGTTGCCTGTTACTGATGAGTCTGCACAATTCTTGCATCATCAGTTCTGTCCACCTTTATTCTTGCTATGGGAAACTTTCTCACTGTCCCATCAATCAGCATGCATAGATGTGCCTTGCCCGTCATCTGGCTATCAGATACTAGACTGGTACTCACTGCTGCACCCAGAGTCTCGTAGGGTTTTCACTTTCGTATCCCCGACATAGCCTTCACTTACTGGAATGTTGTGGTTTGTTGGCACTTATTGATGTTTGTCACATGCTCTGATCACCACTGGCAATGCTGGCCCATTTACAAGCTTGAGCTGACCATCAATTATACACTGTTTAATTATGATGATAGCATTTCTTTCTTGTGGGGAATCTGACAAGTTCTGTTTTTTTCTGGCAGCAGTATCCACAATTACAGTCACTGTTTTTTTTCTTTCTTGCCAGCACCATCTATGTAGGTAGATTCAGCTGCTTTATATTGAGATATCTCCTGTTGTTTGTAGATGACACACTTGCACTCATCGCAGTATACCCTCATTTTATGACAAGCATAGTCTCTCTTCTGCCTTTTGTCTGTTGACTTCTTGCCACCTTTGGTGGCATCCTGCTTCTGAGTTGCCACTTCAGGCTTCGACCTTAACTGGTTATTCTTGGACTTGCCAGCTATGCTCCCTCAATGGGCTTTCGTATCCTGTTCTACCAGCTTAATAATCTTATTCGCGTCTTTTGGTGTCCTCTCCTTTAGGAACAGTGACATGTCAGTGGAGCATGTGTTCAGGAACTCTTCACGTATTAGTAGATCTGCCAGTCATTCAAAATTATTTTCACATTTGGACATGTCAGTCCATCACTGTAGATGTGCCGCAAACTAAAATACAGTTTCTTAAGTGTCAGATTTGACTTCTCTGGACTTCCAGTAGAAATCTTCCTTAGTAAGCATATAGCATTAGAGCAAGCCCACTTTTAACTTATCATACTCCATGGCATCTTCTGACATCATGCTCACATGCATTTGTAGGTCTTTTCCTGTGAGAAGTAGGCTGAGACAGACTGCCCCATTACCTTTGTCTCAGTTCTGACTTTGGGCGAATCTTTCATGCCTCTCCAGGAAAGAACCAATGCTATGTTTCTGTTCATCGAGTTTGGGTAGCTTGAGTTGGCTGGCCCTGACCCCATTTTATTTTGGGTCCTTCATCTTTCTGGTGCGTGAGTTTGTCGATCTCAGTGTATGATCTTATTCTCTCTCTTTGTAGTCTCTCCTTTTCTTTTTTTTCTCTTTCCCCCTCTCTTCTCTGCCCATGCTCATCTCTCTAGTTCTTGTTGTTGTTTAACAAACTCTATTAGATTGAAATCTTTGAGCCTAAGTCATTCATTCTTCTCTATCCATTTATCAAAGCCAGTCGACTTGATTGTATAGCGTGGTTGTCATATCTACAATATTTTCGCCAATATTACAGCTGTGCATATATAGGGCCACTTTGCAAGCTGTTCTCTACGTCTGCCATCGTTTACCACTGTACAATCATGGCTGGCTCACCACTGTCAAGTTTTATGAATGAGCTGGATTCCTTAGAGTAGGCATTTGAGACTTGTTGGTGATAAATGTCAACAATGCACAAACAGCACACAATCCACTTGTTTTAAAATAATATATTAAAACAAGTCAGACAAATATACAAATGTTTATTACATTATTGATTACCACAGTTGTATCCATAGCTTGAACTAACTGTATCTTTTTTGTGAAAGTCCACAGAGACTGGTTCAGTTACTTTATAACACAATTCGACAAGACGAATTATTCTTCTATACGCTGTTATTACAGCACAATCTGTGATAATTTCACTTTAGAAATCGCCACTATACGCTCTTTATGCCTAAGCTTACAATCACTCAGTCTAGATCTATCTATCTATTTTACTAACTGGCAAACTAACTAACTCGAACTACATATGGAAGCGTATTTATAACCCGAAAGATGCCTAGAACATTCCACACAGTACGAGATATTATGACGGAATAATACTCAATTATAATGACGAGAAAAACTTAAAAGGTTCTAGTAACATACAAGAATCGCCAATTCACAACGAAAACAGTTACTTAAACAAATCTCTGATAAACTACTGTACTAAAAATAAGTAAACTTGACACTCTAGCTATACTTAAACAATTTAAATCATAGCTCTTGCATTAAACTTAAATGGAAACAGTTGTGTATATCTAACAACAATGAAGTTGATTAGCTCGCAAGAGAAGCAACTGTATCAAATCCAGCACAACTTTTCTGGCAGGATATCGACCTTCTCTATTCTAGTAAGGCGAAAATAGCAACCAGGGCAGGACTTCTTCGATATTCAGAGAGAATGAAACTGTTGAAAGTACCATATAAATTGGCTAGAAAAACCAAAAGACAAGGAATCATTAGAGTAGTATGCATCCGGAATGCTATGGAAACATTGGTAAAGGAACTAACTCTCTTCAACTTCTTGAGAGGCAGCACGCCTCAACATTAAGGCCCAGCCCTGTAGGCGCAACCCCTGGGATTGTCATCTAGCAATTGACTCAATAATCTAATAATTATATAGAATCTTAATATATCCATGGTCACTATCTAACAATAATGTAGAATGTTAATGTATCTGTGATAATATGAAAAATAATTATGCTGAAAATTAATGTATCCGTGGTCACTATCTAACAATAATGTAGTAATGGTTTTCAAACGAGACCCAAAACCTGAGCGCTTTCGAATAGCTCACTATTTTTCTTCATGATAATAAGGAAGAATAGTGAACTACTCAAAAGCGCTCGGGTTTTGGGTCTCATTTGAAAACCATTACAACTTTTATATGTGTGTGATCCTGTGTGCTAACTTCTTAATCAGAATTTAACATTAATGTACCTATGAGAATACATATGATAATTATACTGAACATTAATGCATCCTTGGTCACTATCTAATTACATCAAAGGTTATTTTTTCCATAGTTAATGTCTACTAATTCTATTACATTACTTTCCACCCACAGTTACTGTAGGCATATTAAAGCTAGCACATTACGAGTAATGACTTAGGGTTGATGTGATAGCTTATATTGTATCTATACTTATATTTAACATATTTAATGACATGACTTATAGTTAAATCATCAGTCACTTCCTTATACTTGTACTTACTGTTTGTCTAGTGAGACGTGACTTATAACTGAAAGAACAACTATAGGTGATTTCATATGTGCTGTGTACACAGAGTGTCTAATGAGGTGCGATATGAAATTTATGCATAGTTTGGTCTGATTTGATTGTTCAGATGAAGACCTCTTCTCTTTTGGACATATTTAATTATTACATGTCTAATGAAGTGTAAATGGATTCTGAGTGAACACTATTATTTTTGCCATTTAATCTGAAGTTTAATTCATATTGAGATGTGACATTCATTAACAGATGTTTTATTTACATACAGGTCAGAACGTGAGACCCACACTAGAGGTGTCTTCCTTACATCCTGCTGCTGACAGAGAAAGAAACGTTTTATTAACTTAATCATACTACTTTGGCTTCATTGGCCATTCTGAAAAGAGAGGATGAAGTCTCACGTTTTGTCGATCAGAAGAATTGTTGGGCTCTGTGAAATCCATGTGAAAACCGCTCTTATTCAGACGTTCTTCAGTAAGCTCAGGAGCGATTAGTTAACGTGGATAGCAGCTATTCCAGTCAGTTCAAGAAATAAAAAAACATCTAACATAATCGATTTTCTGTATATCAAACGAGCTAAAGAAGTGTTTGTTTGGAAACTCACGCAAGGCTGCGCAAAGGATATATATTTAACCGTCCTTAATTTTGAACAGACAGACCAGAAGGAAAGCAGCTTGTGAAAAGAATCCACTACCCACTCTTGAGCTATTTTATTCGAATAGTGGAACTTAACCGTCCCTCATATAATGTATCTGTGGTCCCCCTCTTGAGCTATTTTATTCGAATAGTGGAACTTAACCGTCCCTCATATAATGTATCTGTGGTCCCCCTCTTGAGCTATTTTATTCGAATAGTGGAACTTAACCGTCTCTCATATAATGAACTTAACCGTCCCTCATATAATGCATCCGTGGTCCCAAAATGTGGAGAACGATTTTGTGGCAATGGGACGCGAACCATGAACCCCCATATTCACAGTCGTGCACGCTAACCACTGTCCACGCCCAGCCACGAGGTAAGAGAAGAAACCTGATTATTACAGCCATTATCTTTCCAGTAGCTAAAAAGTTAGTATTAATTATTGTTTTTAGTAAGACATGGATGTCCTTGTTTTCTGTTCATCTATCTACAAGCATTTTCTGTCTAACACTGAGAATACTGGATTCAGACAATCACTACACTTCGAGAAACTCCGTAGAGTGTTATTGCAGAATAAATATTTGTATATTTCGTTGTTATCTATAGTCTATATCTGACACCATGCCATATAACGGCTACATTGCAGATGGTGTCTGCAGTCGATATCTCTTATAACGGCGTATAACGGCAAAGGTACAGTTAATACAATTAGTTCCAGCACTCTTATGTACATATTAAAAATGAGACAAATAAAAATACTTTGCCACCTTTTACAAGTGAGTGAATATGAGGTAAAAAAATTACCTTAGTGCTGCTATCAAGAACGTACAGGATACATACGTATTTTATAGAGCATATGTACGATACTTTGATGAGATTTTCTAAGATGTGTTCTAACAACCAAGTTGTAACTTTTGATTTGTCGTGCAATGTATGAACTGAACAATTAACAAGTTTTACTGAGTAGTTTGCCATCTGTGAGCGAAAGTATTCTAAAAACTGAATGCTGGGACTTAAAAACATCTGAAGATATTTCTGAAAACCTGTTAAAACTTTTAATCAAAATTATCATTAAAGTTATAATTTCTAAGTAGATGGAGTTGGTAGAATTTGAATAACAGCTTCCAGAATAATTTTGATATAACTTGGTTCGGCATGGCCAGGTGGTTAGGGCGCTCGACTCCCCATTGGAGGGTCGCGGGTTCGAATCCCCGTCCCACCAAACATACTCGCTCTTAAGTCGTGGGGG
>NW_013666394.1:287233-292019 GCF_000517525.1 Limulus polyphemus
CTCTAGTCTTATGCTGCTAAATTAGGGACGGCTAGCGCAGATAGCCCTCGTGTAGCTTTTCGCGAAATTCAAAACAAACAAACAAACAAATAAACCACTTATAGAAACACCGTCCACTTTTGTAAAATACACACAATACATCTAGTGACACCATCCGCCTATAGAAACACTGTCTTCAAGTGTATTTTTTAAATGAGTAACACAAGGTCATTTCAAACATGTGAATTTTTCTCTCTCTTATTACACTTTTGACATCAGCTCAATTATTGTTTTTTCAATCTTTTTAAATGTCTTCTCCTTATATTTAATTTCACTTTCTAAAAACCTTTTCTGAGTTTCTTTATATTGTTTTAATTCTTTGAACCTAAAATTAGCAATTTTAAAATTTAAAAGTTTTGGTATTAATCTATAAACCTTACATTTATTCAAAAAGTTATAAATTAATTTCTTTTTATTTAATTTGATATAATCTTTTTCAAGTTTTCTATACTCTTTAATACTTCTTTATTATATCTTTTCTGTATAATTTGAATAGTAAATTTGTTTTCCGAAAATCTTAAATTTCATATAAATCTGAGTACTAATCAAATGACAAAAACATTCTATATTGACTTAAGTTACCGCTATCGAAGTTACCTATTAACCAAATGCTTTTACACAAATACAAGATCAACCATTTATGACATCCTTAAGTATTTTATAACTAATTTAAAAGAATAACCCTAATAATATTAATAATAAACCTAAATCACACGAATGTTTAAGGTGACATTTGAACAACATTTTTCCGGTTCTAGTCATACCTTCAAAAATTAAAAAGCTTGAAAAGTAACAAATGAAAATAAATTACAACTTAAAAAGTTAATTAGTAATGTTGATTTCTTTTGTTTGAATAATAAGATTATAAGAAATAACAACACTAAACTGACAGAAATACGATTAGCACAAAATAAAAAAAATTCCACTTGATGAAAAACCGAATTAGTAAATCCTTTTCGAGTAATCCTGATGATGTGATAATAAATTTATCAAATTACTGTTTAAATGCTATTGAAAAGAAAGTATTATCTAGAGGATTAGGATTTGCAATCACTCCTAAGAAATTGGAATTTTATGATTATTTATTAGGATTTGGACTCTTATTAAAGGATCTTAAGTGTTGTAAGGTTAATTCATCTGCTCAAATTAATTTGGATAATGTGTGTACACATATTACTAGAATATGTTTAAATGGCTTACGAAGTTACAACTTGAATTCTAAACCGTGGAATATTAGTTGGCTAGAAAAATCAAGCCTTGACAAAGTTAAGTAAGAACAAAGAGATAGTGATCACGAAGCCTGATAAAGGTGACAAAGTAGTCATTATAGATAAGGAAGACTATAACAACAAAGTTGATGACATTATTAAAGACAAAAGAAAAATTAAAATCCTTAAAAAATATCTCCCCAAAACCAGAGAAAATAAGTTGATTAGATACTTATTAAAACTGAAAAAAAAGAAAACATCATAACAGAAGATATTTGTAATGAAATAAGACCTACTGGTTCGCATGCAGGTATACTGTATGGATTGCCAAAAATTCATAAAGACAACTGTTCAATGAGACCTATTGTGTCTAACATTGGTTGCTGTAATCACAAATTAGCAAATTTTTTAAGTAAAGGTTTAAGAGAATTGATTAATAATGAATATACTCTGAAAGATACCTTTGAATTTGTAGACAATATTAATGATTTAAAATAAGAATGTAGTAATTACAAGTTTTGATCAAGAATCATTATTTACTAACATACCATTAGATGAAACCATTGAGATATGTAAAACTTTACTATATGAGAAAAGGGGCAGTTTTGTAGGAATACTGAAAGAAATATTCCATGAATTAATGGTTATAGCTACAAAAGAAGCACATTTTTTGTTTAATGGTCAGGTTTATGATCACAAAGATGGAGTTAGTATGGGTTCCTGTTTGGCCACCATATTGGATAATGTATTTATGTGTTTTAATCAAAAGAAATGGTTAGAAGAATGTCCAAAGGAAATTAAACCGTTTATGTATAAAAGATATGTGGACGACACATTTACGGTATTTGAAAGTGAAGAACAAGTAGATAATTTCTGAATTATCTGAATAAATAACATAATAATATTAAATTCACGGTAGAAAAAGAAATATATTTTATGTTACCTCTAGTTAAGAAAAAAGATGATAAATTTGAAATCGGAATTTATCAAAAACCTACATTTTTGAGGTTGTACCTAATAACTTTAAAGAGAATCTAATTATAATTCTCGTATATCGAGCTCACAAACTATGTAGTAATGTTGAACTGTTTAAAAATAAAGTGGATAAGATAAAAAATTACTTATGTTTGAATGACTTCCCAATAAAAGTTTTAACACGAGTTATTAACGATTATATCAAGAAAGCAGCCACCCCTAAGGAAGATAAAGATAATGTTCCAAAAAGGATTGTGTGTATGATACAACCATTTACTGAAACACATGCTTTGAAAATCAAGAAAAATATAAAGAAATTCCTTTGTAATTTGTACCCATAAGTTGAACTTTTCAACGATTATATCAAGAAAGCAGCCACCCCTAAGGAAGATAAAGATAATGTTCCAAAAAGGATTGTGTGTATGACACTACCATTTACTGAAACACATGCTTTGAAAATTAAGAAAAATATAAAGAAATTCCTTTGTAATTTGTACCCATAAGTTGAACTTTTCAACGATTATATCAAGAAAGCAGCCACCCCTAAGGAAGAGAAAGATAATGTTCCAAAAAGGATTGTGTGTATGATTTACTGAAACACATGCTTTGAAAATCAAGAAAAGTATAAAGAACTTCCTTTGTTATGTGTACCAACAAGTTGAACTACGTGTGGTATTTAAACCAGTATACAGAATAAGGAACTATTTTGTATTCAAAGTCAGAATTTGCAAAGCGGACCGATCACATGTCATCTACAGATATCAGTGCTCTGTTTGTAATAGTGTGTATATAGGGTCGACGGTGAGGAGGCTTAGTGATCGAGTTAAAGAACATAGTGTGTCAAAGTACGAAGAACTCTCAAACATTCACCGACATAAAGAAAAATATGTGAATGTAAATGTAAAAATTGAGCAGTTCCAAATTATCGGAAAGGCTGAAAATGAGCAGTGGCTAAGATTAAAAGAAACATTAGACATAAAGAACTCAATACTTAAACTAAACAAGAAATCCAGGACTGGTGAGCTGATGTTAAAAGGGTGACAAGAGAAAAAAAACTCCAGTGTATTTGTTGGTTTAAACATCATATGGTTACTACTTTCAATACAACAAGAATAAAGTCTAGCATTGTCACAATAAAACAAAGGAGTTTTGTTAACAAGAATCGTCTATGACGCTACAATGTTGAAATGCAGTGATGCCAAAATATTAGTATGTCTTTTTTTGACATGTAAAAAATATATCTTGTCCCAATAAAATAGCAGTACAATAGATTTCCTGAAAGTACGATATTGCAAATTACTAAAACAACAATCGTCTGCAACAAGTTGATAAATAAGACAGACATAAAGCTTACCCTAACCTGAATGTCACAGTGTAAAAGAAAGATGACTAGAAGATTACAATTAACACTGCAGACAAACCCAAACGAGAAAAAACAATACAACACTAAGAATGAAGTGAGATAAGACATACACTAAAGCTATACGCATTGAAATATAATGCAACCAGAGAAAATAGTAGAGAACAGCACCTAGAACAGGTATTGTAATAAATAAAATACAACAAGGTTCGATAACACAGACATACACTAAAATCAACCTCTAGAACACAAATAACACAATACTGATGCTATACAACAGTTCCACAGTAGTAGTGAAGCTAGAGTGGACTGTAAAATGTAACATCAAAATCAGAAAATGTTTTAAAACAAAGCAAGAATAAAGAACATTCATATACATTTTTATCATTACTCTTAAATAAGATATAATAAAGAATCACGATCGGCAATTACAGTAAGTAATAGAGCGATAACATCAAAATGAAGATCCTTAATGATTCGGGTGTGTATATACTAAGTTACTTTGCTCATCAGGTTTTCTATGGTATAATACGCACGTATAGACGTAGAAATGAGGGAGGGGGATAATAAGCTTAAGTCCCCCTGACCGAAACTCCACAGAAAATTATCTTTATAGCTTTCTTGCGTCTCTTTAAGAAACATCATTAAGTCATTTGCTCACTAGAACGCTCCCTCCCTCCTGATTTTTTTATTTTTGTTTTGCTTCTTATACTTTAGAATTATAGTGAAGCTATTTCAATAGCCAGTATTACCACGGTATAATATGCGTAATGTAATGTTAAGAACCAGATTTAATTTTGTATAAAATGCATTATATTATGTTACTAACCAGAATAACCTTAGAGTAATGTGCATAATATTATGTTACTAACCAAAATTACTTTAATATACATGACGTTATGCTACGAAACCGCTTTGTCTTAAAGTAATGTGCATGATATAGTGTGTTGACATATTCTATTTCATTTTAATTCTTAAGTTCTTGGAATTACGTTACGAACCAGAATTACTTTAATGTGCATAATCATGTTATACTAACCAGATTTACTTTAGGGTTTAGAGTACTTGTTTAGAGTTATAATTTATATATATACACCTGGAAAAAAGTTAAGCACCCCCGTGTTTTTTTCAAGTGATTCAGATTCGACGTTCTTGTGACTGATTATAAATTACCATTCAATCTAAACGTGTTTATCAAATGAAA
>NW_013666394.1:292885-309987 GCF_000517525.1 Limulus polyphemus
TTTCATTTGATAAACACGTTTAGATTGAATGGTAATTTATAATCAGTCACAAGAACGTCGAATCTGAATCACTTGAAAAAAACACGGGGGTGCTTAACTTTTTTCCAGGTGTATATAAATATTGGCTGTTAGAGAAAACACTAACAGAGTAAAGTGTATTAACAATATAAGTTGTTATTAATTTCCATTATTCACAGTAAACAGTAGTTTATTTAAAGGTCAGTAAGATGAAGTGGGTTACATCATGAAAGTAAAGCTATTTATACTTAAAATATGGTATAATTTATAATAGGACTAACAATACTGTATGGCACACTGACAACCAGTCTGTATGTAGTAATAACGAATATTTAACATTGCCATATTAGAAACTGTTAATAACGCAATAGTACCTGTTAGACTTTTGGTAGAGATGTCCTGTTTCTTCAAGAACAGTTAGATACATCTTTAGATGAAATTTATTGTGCTAAGAACATTAAAGATGGAGGAGTAAAGTGTTCTGAGAGTATGAGTGTTTCAGATATTTTGAGAATGACAGCTATCAGTTTGAAAAGATAACAGACATCTACCTAATTAAATCTCTACCGTATACCTTGTTTAATCTTCATTAAATCTCTACCGTATACCTTGTTTAATCTTCATTAAATCTTTACCGTATACCTTGTTTAATCTTCATTAAATCTCTACCGTATACCTTGTTTAATCTTCATTAAATCTCTACCGTATGCCTTGTTTAATCTTCATTAAATCTCTACCGTATACCTTGTTTAATCTTGATTAAATCTCTACCGTATACCTTGTTTAATCTTCATTAAATCTCTACCGTATACCTTGTTTAATCTTCATTAAATCTCTACCGTATACCTTGTTTAATCTTCATTAAATCTCTACCGTATACCTTGTTTAATCTTGATTAAATCTCTACCGTATACCTTGTTTAATCTTCATTAAATCTCTACCGTATACCTTGTTTAATCTTGATTAAATCTCTACCGTATACCTTGTTTAATCTTCATTAAATCTCTACCGTATACCTTGTTTAATCTTCATTAAATCTCCACCGTATACCTTGTTTAATCTTGATTAAATCTCAAACTTTCCCCACATTACCATTCCAGTGTAGTGCAGGAAACTGCTAATTATAGCTGTATCAAACTTGTTTGATTATCATTGATTTGGAATATATACCTTGAATAGTCAAACCAATTTACATCACACTGAAAGATTACAAACGTCATGACTAAAACTAAATTCCATGTTCCTATGTGAAAATGATCTATTTTGAAATGATGTATATTTTATGTTCAACTAAAATTAGCAGAACATTGTAAGTACTTCTGTAAGCTCCGAATATGGCATTTTAATGATTTATAATTCTTAGTGTGTAAAGTAAACCTATATATATATTTTACACACATGTATATAAATAGCAGTGTAAGTACGTATTTATTTTGGATTCTGGCATACATCATTATCTTTAACTTTGGGTTTAATTCTATAGATGTAAATCTACACATACCATGAAACAGTTTCATAATCAATGAAAAATGTACTAAAAATAGAATCCAAGGACCTCATTTTAGATACTGAAAAATGAAGTTTAATTTGATTGGGAACATTTCTTTTCGAGTATGGAACACAGAGTTTAAGGACTGGGTCAATGCTAATTTCCAAGAATTACCAAGTATAGTGAAAAGTTCTCATTTGCACTATGACTGCATCTACTCTACCTCTGAACAAAGTCAATTTTGTAGTATAGTCTTTTCATAAAGATGTTAAAGACGTTTCTACTGTAGAAAGGTATATACAAAAGATCTAAATATACAGTTAGTGGCACTAGAAATGAGTTTATGTGACAATTACTTTTATTATTAATTATTTTCATATTTTACTTGCATTACGTCAAAATACTATTCAGTTACTGTTTTTTATTGTTAAATATGAATTCAAAGCCAAATTACTATCAAATATTGTAAATAAATAAACTTTTTCAAGGACTCTTAATTTGTGAAAATAAAATTATTATGACAGTTTACATCGCTTTTGTAAATATGTAGCAGTATTTCAGAGTAAAAATATCCTGCACATAAAGGTTTTCTATTGCCATGAAAATGTGGTGTAATTATTTGATAGAGTAATTTGTTGGAATAATTTTGTTCCCATATTGTTTCATAATTATATTTCCTTCTAAGCATGGTATGTAAGAACTATGTGTAGTGTAACTTAATTATGAAAGTGATCTTGCCTATTTATAATTTCATTATTATAAACGTACCAAGAACGTTTACAAGCTGTAGAATTGGGAATACAGTATTGAACACTAGCTTTTCTTCATGTGGTACATTCAAGTACACATTCCCTCAATACTGTTTGGTAACCAGAGTCATTTCTTGCATGTTACAGAGCAAAGGCAAATCATTGATGGAAGATTAGAAACACTCCTTACTGGAGACATAAAATACACTTTGTAGGTATTAATCTGTGTATGTAATAATATTTTTTGATAAAAAGTACAGTCTTAAAGTCCCTCTCTTCGTACTGATTTTAAATGTTTTTGTCAATTGGTTAAAAGTTTTAGCTAGTTGTAAAATAGACCTTCAACCTCCTTTTTTTAATAACAACTTGACAAATGATTTCTTATTCAGTGATTAAATATAATTTTTTCCCTAACTTTAAATACTTCACCTATAGACCTATCATAACTATTTATTGCTTAATAAGTTAAAAAAAACGTTGTGTACAAAAGCTTTTGTTAGTTCTTAATAGGAGGAGTCCTTTCATCCGTAAGAAACTGCAGACCGTAGGAAATAATCTAGATGGTCATTTTACAGTGATGACAGAGTAATTGGGATAAATTGTTATTTGTGGCCAAAAATATTAACCTCAAATCTGTTCAGATATTTTTTGTAGTTGAAGAACCTGCAGAGTTTTAATTGTCTATGAAAACAATATTTATACATTTTAATTTTTCCTCATTGTCCTGTATTACTTCTAACCACTGGTTGTCATATTTTGGATTTTTACTTTTGTAAGTTTTAAAAGTATGTAAAATGAAGTTCATTAATTTTGTAGTCAACATAGATATATGATATGCCCCATAGTGCAATATTTTTATACAAATTTAGGCATTGTAATGATCATATATTTTTGAGGTTTGGAATGTAACATTAAAACACAATAGTTTCTATATAAATACAAAAATCTGGTTGTTACTTACTCTGTAAGTCGTTACATGTTTATATTTTATTCGTTGTGTGTGTGACAAGTAGAAAATATGAATACACCAATATAAAGTGGAACAGACTATCTGGATGTAAATGCAGGATTTGATGTGATTGGAAAAGTAAAACGTTTTTAGTTTGATTTGTTGGACGCTGTTAAATGTTTGGTTTCTACTTTTTATATTTTTAATATGTCGTATCATTGTAAATCAGCCAGAACACTAACTTTTTATCAGACGGTGCTGATAGATATTCAGGACAAAACACAACTGAAATGGTAAACTTTATACCTAAAGTAAATAAAATAGCCTATTAATATTTATAGTTTTAAAAATCAGCAATCAGGCATCTGTGTACCAGTTTATGAATATATTTACTTTTGCCAGTATAGCTTGGAATCTTCCATAGTTGTTGTTTTATATTATTACTTCAAGCTCCAGTATTGTCTGTCATTGTCCCGAGTTTTCTATTGTTAAAGTAATAAAAAACGTGTATTTCCAATAATTTTTGATTTTACCTTAAAAAATATGTCGAGTACAAAGTAGCTCAATATGTATAAAAAGGTTATTACAGACGTTGATCAGACTGACTAAAGTAAGCTGGTCAAACAGTTGTCTGTGTAGTAAATAACTTTGGTTGGTCAAGTTAATGAATGTGATTGATTGGTCAAAATAACTAACCTAAGCTAGTCAGTACCTAGACAACTGTTTGATCAACGTTTTTGGTCATTTTGACTAACGGAACATGGTTTTCTGGTTGATTTCTTTCTCATTGTCACTCTATCCCTATAGAATCACGTTCTCTACAGTCAAAGAAGTAGCCATAGATTTAACGAGTCAGAGGGTGAGTTACACAATTTAATATTGATAATCGGCTGTTCAACAAATCCCTTTGCAAGTAACTATTGAATTTTTAACGATAATTACAGTCGTTCAGAAGAAGAAGATAAAAAGTTTAGAAAATATAGCACGTTTAAAGATTTACTGTTATGATTATCTTCGTTAGCAGAATAAGCCTTAACCTTTTGTTTAATTTACAAAATTATAGACAGTTGTTAACTAAACAATTAGATATTAACTAATCTTTACTCTGCTGGATGCTCCCACGTGTTTTTTTTGTAATATCTGGCCTGTGAACGCATAATTTTTCTGACATGGTATTAAGAAATCAAGTATTGATTTGAGCATATTTTACTTAATTTTAATAATTAGTAAGCTAAGGTAAAAAGAAATAATAATAATTACTTACTTTGTTAACAAATTCCGATATTTTCTGTTGCCAAAAAAGATACGTATGTAACAGTTTCAAACTGAAGTAAATGGATCCAGTTACAGGTGAAGCTTTCACACACCCTCGTCGTCTGAGGTCAACACGGGACGGGGTGTTAATGCGAAAATCTCATTTCAGGTTTTAATAACTATAGAAAAAGATGACTTACAAATCTTGTATGCTCTCTCGTGAGTTAATGTTTTATATTGCCTTTAAGATCTTACTGATTATCCGATTAGCAAAAACGATCACAACAAAGTTTACAAAAGAATCTCGCTTATTTTCTGATGAACCTTTCAGTAATAAACCTAACTTTTCAAGTCTTCGAAATTTGAGAACGGAAGATGATTTGTTTTTAAGACAGCATATACAATTTACAACAACATCCCACCTGTTTTCGGTTTGACTTTACAGCAAGAAACCCGATTTTCAAGTCAGTATGAAGAATTGGATTCTGTCCAGGATAGCATGTAAATTTACTCCAAGGTCTTAAAAGTAATTAAACTGAACATTACATTTTATGGGTCGATTCCCGCCTCTTTTGAGCCAAGTAAAAGTTGTAAGCAGAATTTCAATAGTTTTCTACACTGCCTCAAGGCTTCCACAACACTTTTATGTTTTATATTACCGCTTCAAAATAAAGTTGTACACATTTCGTTAGTATGATATAATACTAATACACCATGTGTGCTCGTAAAACTAAAGCAATATGTACACTTTCTAACTAAACGTTTATATAAATATTTCGCATTTTGCTGTGTACAAGTACTTGCATTGTTATGGCTTCATGACTACTGTTAAATAACCTACAAACAGAGGTTTTACGGTTTAAAACACAAAACATTCGTCCTTCAAACTCCACTTCTGTACGTAGAATTATTTGTTGTTGTTTTTTTTGCAAATTGACGTAACTTTTAGAGCACAGTTTTGATAAGAATCAGCATCAAAATATCGACAGCAAGGGTTTCCGTTCGTCGTCCAGCCTGGTCTTTCTCCACCGGGTGTTGAAGCAATGTTTCTCTCAACATCCGCGTGCTTCTCGAGCAGCGACAGTGTGTATGTGATTTCGTGCCGCTGTACGGGCTTCTAGAAATGCTGGCCTATATTGATTTTTGAACAGAGCTTTCTGTCAAATCCTCGCTCTGCATGGAATTATGGGTTTTCATAATTTCGTCTGTTTGCCTCCCTCACACTTTCTTGTTCAATTCCCCTTTTCAACCTTTCTTTCTCAGGCTGGAATCTGTCTGCGTTGAGTGTCAACTAAGATAATAAATAAACTGTATAATAATATTAATAGTAATGTAACACATTTTCTGAGGAGACTGAAGTGTTCAGAAACTTCACCAGGCTAGCCCATAAGATTGCAAAAAAAAAAAAAATCTCAAGAAAATTGAAAGTTTCTTAAGTGGATGGTCGACAGTCTGTCTTATTAATCTGTTCACTGCCAGCAGAGCTTATGCGGCAAATCTTAAACAACCCTTTGAAACCAAAATACAAACGTGAGAACAGTGACGTAGTACAAGTAGAAGTTTTGGAATTCTAATCCGATTGCATTTTTGTTGTTTTTTCTATTATATCCAATTCTGAGAGATAATACAGTTTGTTTTGAATTTCGCGCAAGCTACACGAGAGCTATCTGTGCTAGCCGTCCCTAATTTAGCAATGGGAAGGCAGCTAGTCATCACCACCTACCGCCAACTCTTAGGCTACTCTTTTATCAAAGAATAGTGGAACTGACCGTCACTTTATAACGCCCCCACGGCTGAAAGGGCGAGTATGTTTGGTGGGACGGGGATTCGAACCCGCGACCCGCAGATTGCGAGTCGAGCGCCCTAACCACCACGGTATGTCGAACTCGTAATCAGGAAAGTCAAATATTAGCAAATTGTATGCCATTTTAAACTGAAGTTTTAACGTCATTTTATTGCCGAAAGTGATCTAACTGACGATAGCGCATTTGTGTCGTTCTACTCGGACAACATCGGCCTTAAACCATTTCTGTTAAAACATACATTCTTATTTCCAGTTCTTCTATCTGAAGGCAAATATGATTTTATATTATCATCTTAAAATTCTCAGATGCGGTTGCGTAGAGACCAGACTTGGTATACTCTCTGGCACCCAATCGATGAACTGGTTGATTCTAGATGAAATTTTATAGAATCTAGAGTTAATAATTAAATGGACATTTTCATTCGTGGGCCTTCAACTACGAGAGAGAGAAGCCTGCTTATTGTTTTGTACTACGCGGGAAGGTTTGAGATTTATCATCATACAGTTGTATTATTCATTATATTATAGAACGTTTAACATGTTATATCTATAGGTTTTGTAGCACTTAATTCCTTAACATACAGAGAAACCTTTTTAACTGAATGCACTATTGTATTTAGTATCATGTCTTTTAGCTGTCGAAACAATTTACGTTATTTATTGGATATATATTTTTTTTGGCGTACAAGTCAAATCTATCGTGTATCTCAATAAAGCCTCGTGTTTCTATGTCTGTAGTATCATTTGTGCTAGACAGCTGAACGAGTTTAATCTTGCATTTTTTGAAGAATAAATATAGGCGCCAAATCAGTAGAAGGAATCGAAGCGAAATATACATTCTTGTGAAAATTCATATGAGATAATATATCGCAAGATAAAAAACGTACGAACTCTTATTTTGTTGTAGAAATATGAATTTGAGAAGGTATAATTGCTTAATGATAATTATGTTTTACTCGGTGTTTACGAAACGATGATTACATAACTGTAGAGCTGGCTAAGATTCGAATACTGGCTGTTTGAGTGTAGAATATCACAGTTTCCAAACTGAGATATTCAGTTTATTTGAGATCCTCTTTAGACAAAAATAAGATGAAACATCGCACTATGGAGCTAAAAACATTTGTTCTTTATAGCTTTAAGGATTCACGATCCATGTTAACCTACATATATGTATATGTTCCATGTAAGCTAGTAAAAATAATCCATTTTTACATGCACACCTACTGTTTGAAAAAAAAAGGCTTTCGGGTTTCGTTCATCACTCACCTAATCTCCCATGTCCTTTAAAAGCCATAAATCCTATAGACGATTGTTTGTAAAACTCAGTATAGAAGAACATCCATCTTCCTAACACATTGAACTGACACGTTCCTTACTGAACATGACTCAGTTTATATTACTTGATCACCTTCTTCGCAATAATTACTGTACGCAAATTTTAAACATCTGATTTGATTGAAAGGAATTAATTTGTTAATAAAATTGACAACTCCAGAACAAGGAAACGTTAATCTGTTCAGGTGAATCCTTAAGGGTGTGCGTATTTAATGATGTACGGCACGCATGGTCATTGGTCTAACTCTAAAGAATGTATTTATTTTATGTTGGTTCCCCAGGTGGGACAGCGGTAAATATATGGATTTACAACGCTAAAATCAAGGTTCGATTTCCCTCGGTTGACACAGTAGATAACCCGATGTGGCTTTGCTATAAAACACACACAAACAGATTTTGTGTTGGAATGTGTATTTCGAAAGATATAACAAGCTATTAACGGGAACCACAAGACGCATGGTTATTCGAATCATTATGACCCCCCCCCCTCCCCAGTGGCGCAGCGGTATTTTTGCGGATTTTCATCGCTAGAAACCGGGGTTCGATACCTATGGTGGGCAGAGCACAGATAGCCCATCGTGTAGTTTTGTATTTAACTACAAACAAACAAACAAAACCCAGAGAAACATATACTTTGATAAATCAAACGATTCATTGATATGATTGTCATAAACTAAGGTCTAATTATCGAGATTATTTCTATTATTTTGCGGAAGCTGCGGCGCTGAGAGATGTTTCACTTTTTTTTTCTTTAATTTCTTCGTTTCTAACGTAACAGATTTCGAGCTGTAGGCTAGAGGACGTTGAACAGGAAACTGATACACATAGAAGTTTAAAGCTGACATAAGTAAACCAGTGTGACTGATAACGCTCCAGTACTAACATAAAATTCATAGTAGGCATTTATATAATAAATTCAATTATTTCGTTTACAAGACGGATTTAACTGCTGCATTATACAGTCTGCATGGTGTATTCTACAGCAAAAGGAATCTCAATCTGGATTTTACAACCGTCTAAGGAAAGACTGTTGCCAAACATCTTCAACATTACAGACTCAGCGAGAGACAAATGGACGGACATCAAGGAAAAGGGAAGCGCTCCGAATTCGAAATTCAAAACCAAAGCTGAACAACCAGCAAACACCACCACTGGATATCAAACTTATCATACCTGAGATTGGCAAAGAGTGAAAATTTTGAAATCTTCGTTGAACAATTAAATGTCAATAATTATCTCAAATATATCTAATTTTGCAGCCCTCAACCCCATCATCCAAAAGAAGAACATCGGCCAGTTTAAATCACATTACACTGTGTTTGTAAATAAAGAATTTTGTTTATTAAACAACACTTGTGTTTGCTTGTTGTTTTTACTGTTCAACTTAGTCTTCGTTTAACAGCCCTGAACCTACGTTTTGCGGTTAATTTGGCTTTTCTGACTGACAACAGTGTACCCAAATACCACAGTTCGATGTGGCTCTGCTATAACAAAAAACACACACAATAAGACAGATAATAATTAATGAATATTTCTTTACTATTTTCCTATTGAACGAAAAACCTCGTCGGCAGCACCCAAGGTGCTTTTGTCTATTTACTGTAAGCACGTGATGTGCTCTGGTATTATGCAAGGTGTTTGGTCGAGATGTCATTCTATTATTCTTACTGAAAACCAGTACGGAGCCAATAAAGAAAGTTATATTATCAGACTTAGTTGATGTAATGTCACACAAATCATCCATCAATATATGCTGACAGAAAATAAAAACGTACCATTATTTATCAAGTGTGTTTCATAAATAAAACAAATCATACATTTTATATATTTGACACATCCTTAAAACATCAATGCAATAACAAAATTTAATCATTTCCATTTATTACAATTGCCTGAAAACCTAACTACGTGCCCCGGCATGGTCAGGTAGTTAGGGCACTCGATTCGCAATTTCAGGGTTGCGGGTTCGAATCCCTGTCACACAGAAACATGCTCACCCGGTGTCCGAAATAGGACGTTAGTCCTACTCCCAGATACTCACCGGGAGTATTTGGAGGTGTGAGAAACACCATACTAAAGTACTACTGAACCAGTAGAAAATGATTTTTAACCAAATTCAGTTCTTGTTTAATAGTGTGTCCACTATTTGCCTCAATTACAGTTGTTAAGCTTCGCCTCATCTATCGACAGAGCCATCTGATTTTATTTTGTGGTATAGCTGTCCTTTCTTCCCTCAGTGCTGCTCTTAGTTGCTGTTGCATTTCTGGAGGATGTGCCGAGTAAATCCCAGAGATTTTCCATGGGGTTCAAATTCAGGCTCATTACTGGCCAGAAAAGGACCTCACTGTTCTCCAGAAACTCAGTACAACTACGAGCCACGTGTGGGTTAGCGTTGTCGTGCTGAAAAATTGCATCAGGCTCAACTTGATCCAGAAAAGTCAAGAACCACTGACTGAAGAATTTCATCCTGATATCTCTGAGAATTCAAATTCCCCTCAATAAATTGAATCTCTGTTCGGTGACTGGCAGAGATATTGATCTTTATGCTAGGATTTCCCAACTGTCCACTTGCTGTACACATGAAGGATTGTACCTCTCGTTTCGCCTCGTCTACTCCCTTTGTCTTCCATCAGCTCTGAAACACTGGAACGTTTTCTCGTCAGTAAAAATGACCATCGATCACCGTTGCAGCGTCCATAGAAGAGAGGTGGGGCACCATTGGACGCGGTTCTCTCATTGCCTGACGGTAAGGTCAGATTCCAGCATGTCGCAGGGGATTGCTGACAGTTCTGGTACTCATAGATCTGTTTTGTGTCCCATTGGTTGGAGTGGCTGTCAGAGTAGAGGGCTGGAATCGGTTGCACAGATGCACCAACCAGTTGGATCCGTCAGTCTTGACGAGGGGTAGTCACGCGAAGTATTCCTGTTACTGGGCAGTCTGCTGAACTTCCAGTATCGTCATTTCACTGGCCTAAATGCCCAATCATCAAATGGTTAACATTCAGTACTATGGCTACGGCTCTGATGCTCTAACCAGCTTACTTCATGCCAACAACCCTATCTTTTTGTGACCGAGTCAGTCGTGTCACCATGGATGCTGTGAATTGCATTCGTTTTTGGTGTCTTTTTTACAACACGGGTCCCACCATTTTGAGGTGTGGTCATTGGGATGGTTGTGTTAGCTCATGTGTAAACAATGAACAAACAGCAGATTTGTACACTTCATTTAGCTCACCAAAACTACTGAAGCATAACTAAAAACACTGCCTGTTTTATTTCATTGTTTAACCCAACAAACAAACCTAAAGCCATAATTTGGATCAATTTTGCTTTCGAACAAAAAAATACAAAAGTAAAAGTGGTACACTTTTGATTTCTACGAGTTTATATATATAGTCTTGGCGAAAATATTTGCATATTGTGTAACAAATAAGATCATTATTATTAAGAGGGAATACAAATATACTTAGTGCTGTCAAACTGAGAAGTGCATGTTATATTAAACATCTACATATGTAAATTGTATAATGAGACAGGTTCTATGGGCATCATGAACGATTTATTAGAACATATAATAAATCTATCAGACACCTGTAGAAAGATGTGTAATTGATCATTTCATATATCACAACAAAACCATACCAAAACATATATAATGACAAAATATAACATCAAATCATTATAAATAGCGTCTGTAACCTTATATCAGTTCATATTAAACATTCAGTACTTTGTTGGTCCTCCTCGTACTCTAATAACCTCTGCAAGGCGACGTGGCATGCTGTCGATGAGGTTATTGATGTAATCCACCGTGACTTCATCTCAGCTTGTCACTAGAATATGCTGCAACTCAGCTCCAGTAACTGGATTAGCGTCGTGGTTAGCAATATTCTAGCTCAGTTCAGCCCAACAGTTCTCAGTTTTAACAAGCCGTAAACAGAACTCACCTGAAAAGTATCCTAACTATAAATTTGCATGCTGTTTTGCCCAAGTAATACAGTGACAGTAGCGCATTCTGGTTCATATCGGTTTGCAGATAGCCCTTCTTGGAAAATAATCTTGTATGGTCAGTCTCTTATAAACTGTACTTCTGGATACCCTGGAATGAATGTGTTTATGTTATTCCTGTTGTAAAATGTTGCGAGACTTCTTTTGACCTTGATGTGTTAACCTAATCAAAACAAGGTCATCTCGGGATGTAGATTTTCGGCATCTATCAGTAGACTTTTCTGGAAAAACGTTTCCTGTAGTCCGATGACATTTCAGGATTCTGGATACAGTACACTAGCTGTACCCTACTGTTCTGACAATGTCCGTTTGCTTCATACCATTTCTTGACAGTTGAACAATTTGATGTCCTATAACTTCCGGCACGTGACGAGGCATGACTCTACACCAAGTACAGAGAAATTTTCTGAACAAAGAGCTGATATGTTTCAGAAAACATAATACCAAAAGCACATCCTTTTATACAAAACAGGTGTGTATGTGTGCTTTGACGAACAAATGCTCAAAACAACGTATACAAACCAGAATAACAACTCGTACATGTTTGCCTGATCATATTCAACCTTCTCTGCTACTACTCGGGCATTTACTAAATAATTACTCTATGAATGTAAAGAATAGCATCAATATAGAATATTACGTAAACATTTTGGCCCAGACGGTATATATATATATATATCTGTGTGTGTGTATAGTTTTGTTATTAACAGTTGTTATTGTTTTTTTTTATGTTGTGAAACACAGAAATATCAAGTTCGAACTAAAGATTTGGTTTTAGATAGGAATAGTTTTAAAGCTTGAGCACGATAATTGAACTGTGAGGTAACATGATTCACAGTGCTTTATAAGACGATTTTTTTAGTTTTAAGCAGCATGCCGACAGCTCTTCCGATAGACTAATTAAACCTTCTTGGCCAAATAACATCAAACAAGGAGGTAAGACAAACTCTAGTGGTGAAAAAAAAAAGAAATGCGCAACAAGTTAGCAGTAATAAAAATATTAAAATAATCAAATATAATAGAAAATAATTCAGATGTATAATTCTAGTCAGAATCATTTTATTTATATGATTATCATGATTAGAAGGATTACTAAAACTAATGAAAGACAAGAATTAATCAATAGCTTCTTTAGTTCTTTTTTCTTCATATAAACCTTGTTATAATTATGAAGCCCAAAAATATTAAAAGTGTAAATAAAAATTCAAGTCGAAATAATTGTGCTACACAGCGCTGCATTTTCAAATATCTTAGAAATGGTTGAATGATTTACTATAATTATTGTGTAAAATAACGTTGACGTTTTCTAGTATGTAAAAAATGGTTGAATGAGTTATTAATTATCATGTTAAACAGCGTTCGCGTTCCCTAGTATATCATAAATGGTTGAATGAATTGCTAATTATCATGTTAAACAACGTTCCCTAGTATATCATAAATGGTTGAATGAGCTGCTAATTATCATGTTAAACAACGTTCCCTAGTATATCATAAATGGTTGAATGAGCTGCTAATTATCATGTTAAACAACGTTTCCTATTATATCATAAATGGTTGAATGAATTGCTAATTATCATGTTAAACAACGTTCCCTAGTATATCATAAATGGTTGAATGAGCTGCTAATTATCATGTTAAACAACGTTCGCGTTTCCTAGTATGTCAGAAATGTAAGATCGAGTCAATGAGTATCACATTAGTATACTAATTTTTTCCAACTATGTCAGTAAAGTATGAATGAGTTAGTAATTATCACGATTCTACACAACACACTTTTTTAAGGATGTAAATAACGTAAGACAGAGTCAGTGATTATTATGCTATACAAAATACGCCTTTTTAAGTCTGTTAATAACGTAAGATCTTGTCAGTAATTATGACGTATATTTACGTACACATTTCTATGTGTTTATTTATGTTAGTATTATGATAATACACAACTTGTATGTCTCAAGTTTATTAATAATTTACGTTTGTATCATTTATCTTACACTTTGGTATTTTTATGTTTAAGATAATTGAAGCATTCAATTTGTTTCAAGCCCTATGTTTCATAAAAGGATGTAGTGCAATGTCTAAATCTCAGATATTATAGAATGAACGTTATTGTTTCAAGCCCTATGTTTCATAAAAGGATGTAGTACAAACGTCTAAATCTCAGATAGTATAGAATGAACGTTATTGTTTCAAGCCCTATGTTTCATAAAAGGATGTAGTACAAACGTCTAAATCTCAGATATTATAGAATGAACGTTATTGTTTCAAGCCCTATGTTTCATAAAAGGATGTAGTGCAAACGTCTAAATCTCAGATATTATAGAATGAACGTTATTGTTTCAAGCCAAACAGAAAATACCAAAAGATTTAGAAAACAAAAAAATCTCATAGATTTGTAGAGAACATGCAAAACACTTAGAATGTTCATTTGATGTAGAAAATATGGTAAAAGTGTACCAGAATTAACCTAACGATAGTAGTTTGAGAAACACACATAAACAATGTTTAATATAAAGGAACACCTCAAGCGTTATACACACAATGCAGTACAAGGGTTAACTGTGAGAATTAGGAAGAACACTCGTGTGATTCTAACTCAAACATTACTGAACAACTAATCTTTAAAGGAAAATTCGTAATATTGTTTTGTCAAGTGAACAGAGGTTTGAGTTTTGAAGCGATACATTACTGTGTACCTTCAATGGAAACTCATATAACTGAATTAGAAGCAAATTAAAGTAATCATAGTTTATAAGGATGTTACGAAACATTAGCTTGCTTGTTCTTAATGTAATTGAATATCAAATATTAATCTGTATTACTGAAAATTAGAAAGAAATAAAGCTACATCAATCAGATTACACTAAAAGATTCACATGATTTGAAATCTATGGTTTTTGAATCAGACATTTCATATATATATAAATTATATTTCTTCTAAGTACATTAATGCGTTTTTCAATGCTTTGTTGCCCATAATTTTTCTACGGTCCTATGGAACAGGCTCAGTAAAGGTCCTATAAGAACATCACTCAGGATGATTATGTCCTCTTTATATGCACCAGTGATGTCTTCACGTGTTAAGGTTCGTTTATAAAACGCTATCTTTGTAGATTGTTCTTAATTATTTTCTTTGGTTATACTCTCACTTTCATCGACGACAACAGATACCATATTTTTATCCACAACTTTGTATCATGATGTTTTATTACTATGGTTATTATTTCTACAAAGCCTCCCTTTAGAAAGGTTAAATGCCATCATAGTAAAAGTGTACTTTAGACGGATAGCAGGTTTACTGACGGATATCAGAAGTCTTCTTGATGGACCTATACCCTAAGGAAAACAATCAGCTGAGTCATTCAGTTTGGGGCTGCACACAATTTTTTAAAGAATCAGCAGTACTCGGTCGTTACGGTAACCAATCATGTAGCCTCGACTTCGAAATGACGAAGAAGGCTCTTGATTACAGTTGAAAAGCCTATATTGCATCATCTACATGTGAGCGGCAATGAGTTATGCAGTTATTGCGTTTCTACTTGTCAGTATCTATCTCCCTGTGGAATTTACAGTCTCTTTTGACGTGTTTTAAAATTTAACACATTATCCACTGAAAATTCAGTACAAATAAGCATTCCCCTGTTAGTCCCTGTTAATATTCAGGGATCGTTTGTTATTAGAGTTGTTTCAGCTTGTTTTATGCCCATATCTGCACAATAGGCTACCTGCGCTGTGCCCACAGAATTTTATGGTTATGAGATTTTAACCTTACCTCTGAGCCATCGGAGATATTTATAGAGTAAATAATGCGAATCGTAATAGAGGTTATAAAGAATGAACATTTCTTGTCATTTGACGAGTAAAATCATCCAGTTAATATATATTCAAACTTTAGACGTACAACTGAAGATTCGAAAGCTGCAAATCAATCAAAAGTTTCTAAACTTGATCATTTATAATAATACAAAATGTTTTTTTATTGGTGTTGAAAAGTTCAATATATAGCGAAACAATATAAACGTGGGTGTTTAGCTTACAGTAACAACTCTGAATTCCTGACCTTGAATTTACAGACCAAATGAAAATTTTAACGCTTGTGTAAAACGGTAAAGAAAACAGTACAGCAATTTATAGACTTTCAATTATATAACGTACTTGATTAGAGGACCGTCGACTCTGAGGAAACTGCTCTAATCCATACATTTGTAATGTTTAATTGGTCTTTTGAATTCTTCTGTGTACCTTAGAAAAAAATCTTTGTAATCAAAGCTTTTTTTCTGGAAATAATTTTAATTTAGTTTAGGAAGGAGTCTAACAGTCTTTTTCTTTAAGGCGTAATCAATTTTCGTGTTCATTTTGAGCTCATTAAGAATATAAATCGTCTCCAGTACAGTTTTTTTTTCTCATTTAAATTTCTTCAACAAATTAAATGTTAATTTATGGCCAAAACTATCAAGTAATATTCTAATGGAAATTGGAATTCATTGAAATGAACTAAAAGTAACTTAAAAGTTAACTTCTGTCTCGTTAGACATAATGGCTTCAATCTGATGACAATACTATTAAATGTTTTATGTTTACACCACAATGAATTTGTTTTTATACATAGAAACTTTAATTATACCAACAGATATGTAAGCACTTGTATAACAGTCATTATAGTTACCTTTAAAAGCATATTTGAAATAAATAAAGAATACAACCTTTACAAGCCTATTAACATGTTTATTCAACTTGTTTAGGGTACTTGTTTCGGGTCATAAACAACCCCTCGTTAGGCCTAAGATCAGGGACTTTTTTTAAAGGGAAATTCAATGGAGGGGTAATCCACTTCTGATATGATTTACTATATTATCATTGTGCATCAATCAACTGAATAAATGTACTTCATTCACATAAATTTGGCGTCTTTTGCAATATCGCATAAAATGTCCGCACATATTTTTTTCATTGTAACGGCATGTGGCAATTAACAAATAAAACTTTATTTTTTAACAAATATCAAATAACTGTGTATATTTGGGTATATATTTACACTATTCAAACTAATTACTGCTTTTGAATTTAAATTAGATCAATAGTTTTTAAAAGATGATGAGGATACAAAAACACAGCATACTGTGTGGCGTGTGTTTTACGATAGCAGTAATAGTTTGTTAATTAAAGGACACCATGATAAACACGTAAAAACTAACGGAGTTGTCGAGAACCATGATTAGGCAGCTAGTCATCACCACCCACCGACAACTCTTGGGCTACTCTTGTACCAACGAATAGTGGGATTAACCGTGACATGATAACGCCCCACGGCTGAAAGGGCGAGCATGATTGGTGGGAATGGCCATGTCGGGCCACCATGATTAGAGTGCAGAGAAATGTCTCCAAATTCCTCTATAAGGGGCTACTGCTCTACTCAATCATCATTCCTCTATAAGGGGCTACTGCTCTACTCAATCATCATTCCTCTATAAGGGGCTACTGCTCTACTCAATCATC
>NW_013666394.1:310106-313238 GCF_000517525.1 Limulus polyphemus
GACATATTGTTGATTTTTTAGGTAATATTCGGGAAACGAAATTCTTTCGAGCTTGTAGTAAATATTTACTATTGTGTGACAACTATAGATCTAAGGAACTACATCATAAGAACGTAATCATTATTAAATCAATAGCTAGATATATTTCATGGAAAAGCCAGGGACAAGGTTACTTGGGAAAATCTTATAAAATTCAATAACATTTTTAATTTGAATATTTAGGGGCTTCCATTCCCAAATGAAAAAAAGCTTTATATTTTTAATAACAACTTAACGTATTTTTGCCTCTCTGTAAATTTATCAGCAAAGATATGCTTGCCCTCAGAATTATACATAATGTTATTTATTGCCGGGGCATATTTATTTACTAGAGGAGCAAATGCCCCCCCCCCCAAGTTTTATTTAAAAAAATCACTGTTTAAGTTTTTGTTCAAGATTACGAATGGAATGTTCCTTAACCGTAACATGTAACCGAAATAAGTTGACTAAACTAGTGCGTGGACTTGTAAACGTTATCTTTTTTTCAAAAGTAACTTACTATTGGGAAGTTTTTATTTTGGAAAACTTCACTTGCTAAAGAACTTTTCTATGCCGTAACGAATTACTAGTATATACACAGATAAGCATAATCAACATAACCGTCCCCCAAAGCCTCGTTACACCTGAACCCACTGTACCTTAAAATTCATCAGTCCATAAACGATAGGTGTCGCTACAAAATTTAAATAGATTTCACTGAGAAACCGAAGGAGGAACTATTACCATGTTTGGAACATTTTCTCGAAAGGTTAAATGGCGCCTGTAATAGGATTAAATAAACATTTACGTTCTATAAAATTGTTCAACAATGCTTTTTGTTGGATACATATTATCGCTTCAACAACACGTTCCTTAACTTTGTAAAGAAATATCCGGAAGAAATAAAAGTCTGTGCAAACTCAGCAATGTCAAGTTTTCTGATCGGTTTGTTTGTTTGTTTTGAATTTCGCAAAAAGCTACACGAGGGTTATCTGCGCTAGCCGTCCCTAATTTAGCAGTATAAGACTAGAAGAAAGGCAGATAGTCATCACCACCCACCGCCAACTCTTGGGCTACTCTTTTACCAACGAATAGTGGGATTGACCGTCACATGATAACGCCCTACGGCTGAAATTTCCTAACGAAGAGTTCAGGGTGTTAGTGCAGTAATCACTGATGTTTCTTATGGATATAATACAAACAACAACTCCTTACTAAAACAGTGATACAAACAGAAGACATTGCAAATCTCAGATAAGTCTTAAGTAATGATGATCATGGACATACTAAAAATACCAACTCCTTAATAATCTTTTCGTTAGTATTAAACGTCTATAAAGAGCGTAATTTCAACATTATCTTGTCAGCAAAATTATAGTAGTTGGCCAACAGCAGCTTGCACGTCAGAGAAGTATATCATGACAAATAGTTTAAAGACGAGGTTTCGTTTCATATGTTTACCAGAATACATTGAATTTATTATTTATTCTTTGAAACAAGAGATATTAGCAAATTTCAAGGACTGATGTTTTGGGAGACACTTCAGCTTCTAAATGTCGTGGTTAATTTTCAAAGAGTTTCGTTTTTCCCATGACTACGTTGAAAAATACTACCGAAGATTTATAATACTAAAAAAGAACTTTATGAAAATTGTATGTTTCTCTGAATTTTTGAGCTGTAGTGTATCTCTTAAATATAAATTTGTTCATTTGACGTATTTGTTAATGTGATGATAGAGGTTTATCATTTATTTACGAGTCAGTGATAATAGGGATAGTGAGCTAATAAGTACATTCAATCTTGTTTATAAGGGGTATCCCAGTTTTCGGAATTCTAAATTCCAGATCTTAACTGATCTTTTTGATCTGAGTGTATGAATATCATATGTCAAGAAGAATGTTACATACCTTCCTAATATCCTTATTCCCCCCCCCCCAGTGGCACAGCGATATGTCTGCGGATATACAACGCTAGAAACCGGGTTTCGATACCCGTGGTGGGCAGAGCACAGATAGCCCATTGAGTAGTTTTGTGCTTAATTACAAACAAACAAACAAATATCCTTATCTATGAAACGCCAAACACTGTCAAAATCTAATTGTAGCACATGCCGCTACACTGCGACTTTATATTGGTTACGGTTGTCACGTGACTTGATTTGTTTATTCAAAACAGCTTAACCTAGCGTACTAAACTCGCTGCATAACACAGTATTTCGCAAATAAGAAGTTTTCTTTGACAGCGTTTTAATTTGCCATATGCAAAGGCAGCAATTACTACCTAACTTGGGCAAGTTGCTGGCTGAGTTTCTTCTAGTTTTGTACAACGCACCTGATTGAAATTTCTTATTTAAAATTGTGTTCATTGCGGCATGTTTCATTCGCTTTGTTTACAGGAGTTGAATTCTATCTGTACGCTCAAAAAAGATTTACTTACATAACGGGTGCTATATTGACATCAGTGTCTATTTGAAGTAAAACAAAATAAAGTCCTCAAAATTAAGATATCAAATGCACGGCAAAAAATAAAAAAATAAATGAAAACATGTTGCCGTAGGTACGTAAATCAGGAAAATACTACAGCAAATGTCGTGGGCTATTCTGAAGAGAATCGTCCAATTAAGGACACACCAGCAGGTTAGTCTTCTTCAAAGTAAAAAATTAAAAGTCTACATTAAGTTTTTTTGTGCTGATTAAGTAATTTTGGTGAAGTCATAAAATTTGAGGCAGTTTCCAAGATAAACCTTGGGTATGGACTTTGTCACGTTCCACTCGTATAACATTTCAGCTTCTACACGAAACGTTCTTTCTTTGATGCCAGTAAAATAGTCTTATCAACTTTATTCTCAAAAAATTATATTCCTCATTCTTCAAATAAGGCAGAACTAAATTCATCGTTTCTGTTTGCTCTCTATACATTTTCAAAATATGTCAAACTATTATAAACTAGCAGGAGTACTCGTCCCCTTGACGAAAGTTATATAAATTCATGATTAATGAAAGGCAAAAACGCCCATAAAAACAGCAAGACACAAAATGTAAAACCGCAAATTTGCATGTATCTTGGCATGGACCCAAAAAAACCTTTATGCCAAATTTGGTGAATATCCATCAA
>NW_013666394.1:313794-324769 GCF_000517525.1 Limulus polyphemus
CCAAAAAACCTTTATGCCAAATTTGGTGAATATCCATCAACAGAGGAAGAAGTAGTGGTAAAAACCCAAAAACGCCCATAAAAACAGCAAGACACAAAATGTAAAACCGCAAATTTGCATGTATCTTGGCATGGACCCAAAAAACCTTTATGCCAAATTTGGTGAATATCCATCAACAGAGGAAGAAGTAGTGGTAAAAACCCAAAAACGCCCATAAAAGCGAAAACTGAAAATATGTATGTACCCCCCCCCCACCCCCACATGGACCTAAGAAACCTTCATACCAATTTTAGTGAAGATCCATCCACACCCTGCGAAGTAGCTACATAGACAGACAACAGACAGTACTATTATATTTATATATATTTACTGGAAGATAGTGAATTGGATGTGTTCGAAAAAGTAAAATGTAATCAGTTGCTAAAATGAATGGGGTATAAGTTTCTATGCTCCAGATATCTAACTTCTAAGTGGCTGAAACAACTGAAAACTGATTGCAGAACGTTTGATTAAATATGTTTACAACAGGCACTGCGATGCTTCTATTTTCAATTTAACTCCTGTTGAGTCTGTGGCTGAAGTATTGCACAATGCTTATCATTTGTTTCATTTGCGTAAGAAATTCGGCTGCTTTTATTACGATCTGTCTAAATTTCCTCAATTCGATCTACAAAGTAAAGTCATATATAGAATGCTTTTATCTAGAATATAACCAACAGAGTGTGCAGCTTCCTTGGATATCTTCACCAATCAGCTAAGTGCCGGGTCTTGAGGGATTGATAACACGGATATTGCACAGAAACGGGTTCAGCGTTTTCAGAGTTGTCTACTGTTGGTTAGTAGAGTAGTGACCTCATTAGCTTAGTGTTACAACGGTTTCATATAACTAAGCGCAGAACAAATGAAAAATGTTCAAACGAACTTAAAACACCATTCAGGTATATTGATTTACCTTTAAAAAACGAATAAAAGAAAACGAAAAAATTGTGAACGTATCTGTGCTTTCTGTTGTTGCATACATATTTCTTTATAGCTTTTATTACACCATTCTCGGTGCACTAAACTGGGGATTCGTATTGAGAATCAAAACGAAACAAAAAACACATGTGTTTCAGCATGTGTAGTTATATTTAATCCATGTAAAAGTATATACATACTAAAATATGTATTATAAGAAATGCGATTCTTCATTTTATGGGCAAAAATGCTAATAAACAATAACAACAAACAAACATTATTTGCGCTCACCGTCTATGAAAACAATGCAAGAATGAATGATTGCCTTAGGATTTATAACCCCATCTTTAATCATGGATTATGTAAATATGTATTCATAACTTTTTTCTTTTAAAATAAAATCGTATTAAAATAGAAACAAAGTCAGTTTATCTAACAACGTTTCGAGCAACTACTCACACTCAGATTTAATACTGTTGTGAGCTATATTTTTAATGTTTTATGTCGAATATTAGCTAGAGGGCGCAGGACTTAAAGATGAAATAAACTTGTAGGAGTAGTTTTAGAACGTTCTAGATGACGCCACGGAAGTCTAATAACTTTGTGAAGTATCTTTAAACAAGGCTAGATTATAAATACCACAATCAGTGTTTGCTTTCAGCGGGTGGTGAATAGTGAATGAGTATTGTGTCAGTCTATCACTTTAGTTCAGTGAATATTTGAATAAGTGCAAGTGATCGCGTAATATTCAGTTATTTGATCGACTAGCCAAGAAATTGTACAAATAAGTGTATTTTCACGTTATTCGCAATACCGTTAGGCTTACAGGTTACAATAAGTGTGCAGTCTTGTAGAAGCGTTAAGGAAGAAATAAAATAATTTATTATCATTACCTGGACTTCAAATTATTTTCACCAAATAATTTAAAAAATCCCTCCAAAGAAAGAACAAAGTTACAAAAATATGAAAATAAAATTAAACTTGACCAAGAGAAGTTGCCCCAAACATCAAATTTGTTTCTATTCTAAACGGTGTGTTTTTACAGTGATTTTGTGTTGTAAAATTTCCAATTATTTTTCTTTTGGCTGACGTACATTTTTAAAATGCCAACAAAGTCAAAAAAAGCATTTGAGATTTACAGTCAGCATTGAACCAAATGTGAAGCCATAATAGTTCCAACGCTGATTAATATTTTTGAATTTTGGATTGCGCTCTTACAACCGTCCTTTTGATTTTGATACGAATAACAGTAGGTGTCAAGAGGTTTTTGATTTGTGTTTTACAAACTCGTTGGTACAAGCAATTTCATTTTTAGAATTTTTTTTAAATTTACTTGTAGCGTAATTAGAAAGCTAGGCAAGTTATATTAGTTTTGGTTTTGGACATTTGTTTAGTGATTGATATATATTTTTTGTTTAAAATATATATATTTGTAAAAGTGGATGAGGCTTACCACGAGGCTTAGACTACTACAGATTTGATTTACACGGGAGTGCAAGCTGCAATCAATTTCATAACATCGTAAATAATACAAATCATTGCTTTTTGTGTATATTTTATATTTAGTGTTGTATTTTTAATAAAAATAACTAACATTTATACATTTATGAAGAAATAGTAATAATGTATGGTAACTTAAATGTTATTGTATTTGACATGAAAATCATCTTTCACAGTTTTAGTCTCATTCTGATGACTCAGTAAAGGCTTCTTAAGTTAAATAATCTTGTGAGGTCTCCAATAACAAAGATTTATTTTAAAATTTGTGAGAGCTATGACCCTTGAAGCGTTCAAGAATTTTGGAATTTTCGGTAGTAAGTGCACCTTATCAGTTATATAATTTGTATGTGTGGTTTGTTATAGCAATATTACATTGGGCTATCTGCTGTGTACACCGAGGGGAATTAAACTTCTGATTTTAGTGTTGCAATTCCGAAGATTTACCACTGTCACCCAAGGGGAAAGTTGTATAAGTTATAATCAAATTCGATATACATCTTTATGTAAAGAATATCTCCCACAGACTTCAACATTTTCAAGTTCTTTCAAAATTTAAGAAAGTTAATCTCTCACAAAAGTTAAAATTTGGCCATTTCATGTCAAATTTCTTCAGATTTAACAAGTCTTGTATCCAGTTTTATAATAAGTATATCCCTGAACATTCCAATTATCAGCTGTTTTCACCAATATTTACAAGAAGTATGTCCCTTCAAAAAAGATTTATAGGCATTTTTTGTGTGTGCAACATATAATAATCTAATGGGGAACCGTGAAACACTTTTTTATGCCAATTAAACTCAGTTTTAATAAACGTTTCTCACTTTTAACCTTACAATTTTGTTTTAATGCCATCATTTCTAGATTTGTTTATTTGTAAATATTTTAAATGCATAGGTTAAAAATGACTAAATGTGTTTGATTTGACTGTTTCAGTTAAATTTAATACGAGAGTTATGATTTAGATAGATATAAAGCACGAGTGATAAATTTAATATTTTTAGAAGCGGTAATTTATCGCAGGTTTGCTTAAGTAACTGTATATGAAGCAGTTGTTGCGTAGTTCAATTGTTGTAAATTGACGTCATGTTACAAGAACATTATAAGTTTTTCTTGTTGCTTTATTGTGTATTGTGTATTGTTACATCATAACGTCTCGTAGTTTGTAGAAAGTTCTAGGCCTCAGTTGGCGACCAAGTTAGTGTAAGTACGTTCGTAAAAGTGAAAGTACAAGTGAAGTTAAACTGTGTGTCAGTTTAATCGTAATGTGCGATTTCTAAGGTGAGTTTCACAACTTGTATTGTAATAACAAGAATAGAGGAGAATAAGTTGTCTTGTGAAAGGGTGTTCTAAAGTAATTTAACCCGCCTGTATGGGCTTTGACGAAAAGTAGACAATTATTTAAAGCGTTGGATACAACTGTGATAACCAATAGTGTAACGACTTTTTGTACATACGTTTGACTTGTTGTGAATATATTATTTTAAAACAAGTGGATTGTGTGCTGTCTATTTACTGTCGAAATGTATCGCCAACAAGTCACAGGCACCTATTGTAAAGAATCCGGCCCTATAAAACCTGAGAGACTCTTTTTACACATGCTTTGCAAGATACTTATTCTATAACAAAGAGACAGGAAAGTCTGTGAGGCAAAAAAATAAGTTAGAAGGATAAAATAAAAGATATGGGAAACACAAGAAATGGAGAAAGAGGAAATGAAGTTTTTTCTATATATAAAACTTCGTACTTTATTTAGTTTTACCAAACATGACAGGCCCTCAAATATATTATTCTAGATTAAATCAAAACAACTTTAAATATGGTATATTTAAAAAAAGTATGTTTGTGAGTTAGTTATTTAAAAAGAGTATCCTAAAATTCTGCTACGACTTCAAATATTTTTATGTCCCAAATATATGTTAGGATGTATTGGAATAGTTTCCTGTGTACCATACTTGTCTGTCTAACAATCTGTATGTTCATGTTGCAAATATTTCAGTCAGAAGTTTTTCAGAAACCACTATGAACCGAAGATCACCAGACAATAGAAGTAGTCAAAAACATGTATTTACTGATTTTCTTAGGTAGCTTTAATTTGGAGACATAACATTTATGATGTGAATTTACTATTTATTTCTTGTGTAGAGCATACATTTAGTACCTTTTGTACAATACTATATACAATTATTGCTGATGAAAGTTGGATCAAATTGATTAAAACATTACACTTGCAATGATTTTTTTAGACTTGTTTTTTTCAAGATTATTTGTGACGCCCCCCAGTGGCACAGCGATATGTCTGCGGACTTACAACGCTAGAATCCGGGTTTCGATACCCGTGGTGGGCAGAGCACAGATAGCCCATTGTGTAATTTTGTGCTTAATTACAAACAAAAAATTATTTGTGACAACTATTTGAAATAAAAATTGATGAGGCAAGTAGCAACGTTTAATATATCTAGACAAATGTTACTCATACTGTCAGTTCTTCAGTAACTCTTTCATATCTGAAACCAAGCTAGATATTTGTTTTCTGGTTAAAATCATCTTCTTTTTTTTAATGCCATGAATTGTTGCAAGTTTTTTTATTATTTTCAGAAATCAAAAAGCAGATTGACTTAAACTCAAATCTGTAAAGAGGACAATAATAGAATATGCATTAGCTAAATATATATCCAGTGATGGAGAGTGTGATAATGGATTCATCTCACACCAGCTTTATAGCAATCTGATAAATCGAAAAATCTTAAACTTGATGCTAAGTTATTTGTAACGGTCTAAAATAACACTCCGCTAAGTCAGGGTTCAAAAAATCAATTTATCAAACTGTAACACTTGGAATAAACTTTAGCTCTTACCAAAAACACAGTTAATAAATTCATGCCTGGCCAGGACTTGATAATAATATTAATGAACAATAAAACATGAATATCAATATTAATTATTTCAAACAATGGAATCAGGAAAAAGAATCAGAAGAAGAAAAAACCTAATTCCAAAAACAACAACACATAATTCCAAAATTATATTTCTATATTAATAAAAATATCTCGTGACAAACAGCAATAATTCACTAATTATCTCGTGACTCCCCTCATTAGAGTGGTACTTCCTATTAAAGAGCTCCTTATCTAGTTATATATTATCTAATAATAATTCACAAATTATCTCGTGACTCCCCTCATTAGCGTGGTACTTCTTATTAAATAGCTCCTTATCTAGTTTTATATTATGTAATACCGCTGGGTACAAATTAGTCAATGTTTCTTTAAATTATCCCCAGTGTTCGAAAACCATTTCTGATCCAAAAAACAATCCTTCATTCTAGTGGTCCTCCCCTCAAATAAGAAGCCGCAGTTTGCACCCATTTATTCTCAGGTACTTTATTCATATGAAAATGTCTTTCCAAACTTTTAAGGAACTCCACGATATAAAAATCCAATTTACTGTCGAAGTTTTCAACAAGCAGGGGTGGTGAGTTGACTGGGGTGACGTAAATCGATGAATTTTTCACAGGGCTATAGGTAGAATGAACTCTCAAAGTTTGAGGTTGAAGGGAGGGAGACTTCTTTCCTCTCACTAATAGATTAGTTAGCATTTCAGTCAATACTGCCACAGACTGCTTCAAACTTGCCACATCAGATTCGCCAACTCCGTAGTAACAGTTATCTTACAACACAAGTTAACTTATACTTAACTGAACTTAAATTATTGCAGAATTAATCACTCGACACTGAATTGAGAAACGAACAATCATAAAGTCACAGTTTTGTTAAACTACTCCAAAAAAGACTATTGGTAACAGGAGGGAAAGAAATCCTCCCAGATTCCAGAAGGTCTTCAGTAGATCATTAAAACATTTCACTTTATTAACCACTTCATCAGATTCAGAGTTATTCAAGAAATAATTGTGTTGTCTACAGAGGACACTATTTTACACACTAAAAATCATAATATTTTGTTTAAATATTTCCTGTTTTTTGAACAAAATATTTCCATTAAAAACCCAATCACCCCCGTACATTTTAGTAGCTTTATTGCGCACAATATGAGTCTCCTTTACTTCTGCAACTATTTCTGGAATATTCTAGATTTCTTTTTGACGAAACATACATATATATGTATGTGGCAGTGGTTCCAATTTTTAGTCGGTCTGTCTTTTTATTATGATGTATGTGATTTCTATAAATGTTTCCAATTATCTCAATGTAGAAAAAAATGACAAATACTTTCCTTACATACCTGCCTACCCGAACATTTTTCCAGTAGGTAACAACAACGACACATACCGGAACTTTTATTTGGCCTAACATTTTACATAGTATATATATATATATCAACTTTGGGTTATTTCACTGTCTGCCCACACAACTTTGAAGATAAGAGTTCAATCATATAATAATAATTTATGAAGGACACTTTAAGTTTTGAATCATATTTTTTCGTTGTTCGCGTAGCAGTAAGTAACTTTGAATAACTTCTGTTTTAATTATATCAGATATCCTCTAATTGGTACATTTATTTACATGCGGTGTTATTTTAATTTGATGGAATATTTTAACATTATTCTTATTTGAAGTTTGTTCTATCTCAGTTTTCATTTTCTTTCAAATTTGTTTTTCACAATATCTGTCATATGTAGAACGCTGACATCACATTCGTACATATGTTGTCGTTTTTTAAATATCAATCCATTGGTTTATGCTGATATATAACACATTCATAATGTCTTTCTTGAGTGTCATAACATGGAACAACATATGTAACATACTTCATGGGCCAGGGGGGTGACTGGAACCACCTGGGGTGGCAAATGCTAAGTCATACCAACTTGTAGTTCTTAAGTTCCTATTATCATTTTTAGTTGATAACCCTTCGGCATGAGTAGCTTAAGCAATATGGCTGCCAATTTCAAAATAGGTGACTAAAGATCACATTTTGCCAAAAACAATACCTTTTGGTGGTCTTTTTCATACTTATTGGCACGTATTAATGTGGTTACTTATACAAAATAGCTGAAAAAATAACGATTATAGCCACAAATTGCTTATTTGTTTGCTATTTTCGTGCATGCATCTACTTATAGTAAAATTTGCCAAAAGCAACACCTTTTGGTTGTCTTTTTCATACTTATTGGCAGATTTTTAGCTTGTAAATATTAGAAATACATATATATGTAAAATTATCTTCTTTATACGGTTCGTATTCAAAACAGCTGAAAAATAAATATTATAGACAAAATTTGCCTTTTTGTTTGTTATTTCTTATGCGTACGTCAACTAATAGTGAAAATTATAATTAAAGACATTTAATTTGCGCTAATCTGTTTCTTTTTGTAGATCAAACAAACATCCCAAACTGTCTTATGCTTGGTTACAAGCATAATTTTTGTCGCTCCTTATAACATATCTAGGATGATACCTGTAATGCAATTCAATGTTTTAGTTAATGACAGACAATCTGATAGATTGATTGTATAGTTCATATTGCATTATCTTTTATCTTCCTTTTATTTTCAACGTACAAAATGCAAACTATCAAGCTGGAATTTGGTAACGCAGTGTCCAACCTGACCCTAACTTTCCTGCACCCACTGACTGTAGATGGACCACAAATGAAGAGGGGAATTTAGATATCAGGTAGATGATAAAACCACCTGCACCATCAGCTGTCCTGGAGCTCATGAAATGTAACTGTGTCCGTTCATGTAATGCCAACAACTGACCTTGCATTGCAAACGCTCTTAAATGTACTCAAATGTCTAATCTTCAGGATTGCACTAACCAAATGGTAGAAGAAGATGAAGGCATGCAACTTGATACAGAGAATGACTTACAGATTGATGATGATGATTATAATTAAGATGATGAAAATCTCAACGCTAAAGATGATGTATGAAATAATCAATAGATATTTATGTGACTCGTGTTTCATGAGATTTAAAGAATCTCAGCATAATGTTTGTGTGATGATGATTGGCTATACGTGTACCTCAGACATTTATGTCTTGACACCACATGTTGTATTGGTTCTATAAAGTTAGTAGTGATGATGACAAAACAATAATATTTATTGCATTGATAATGATGGCAGTAGATAGATATAATGATTAAGTTTATTATTATGTTTATGTGAATAAGGCAATCATTTCTTCATGCTTAAAATTTGGTTCTTTTCATTGAAAGAAAAAAAACACTAAAAACAGTGACTCAAGTTTTTTAAATACAATTCTTGACCACTGATACATATTTTTATAACATATTTGTTTAATTACACATATTTGCCAGCAACAATATCAAACAACAGTATCCAGATTTCAGTATACAGGGCCTAAGTGGCTTCCTTTCTGAATAGATGGAAAAACAAAGACATTAAAGATACGGTTCCAACAGCGTTCCATAGGTTTAGGATGAAGTTAAAAACAACTATAAAGGTACCCAGTAGGAAAGATTATCACATATGAATAACATCTCAAGAAACGTATCTACTGAAAAAAACACAAGGATAATTTACCACCTTCGGTGATACAGGTTGGTGAAATTTTGGGGTCTGGTCCATGAACTAATATAAAGTTCCATATAGAACTAGTATTTTATGTAATTTGATAATTTTCTGACTTTCTCTATTATCTATTGAAAATGTATTAGGTGGTCAAAAAAATTAATGTTGCTTTTTTAGATGAAAAAACCCGAACAACTTATATATCAAAACAAAACATTTATTGAATGAAATAGTCTCTATTCTTATCGATGATGCTTTTCCATCTTACAATCAAGTTGTTAATGCCCTGATTTAAGAAATCACTTGGCTTTGATACAAAAAAAATATGTCGATGTCCTCTTTAACACCTTTCACATTTGCATAAGTTTTCCCATTAATACGGTGTTGCAGCGAACGAAAAAGATGGTAATCTGATGGTGCTATATCTGGAGAATATGGTTGGTGAGGGAGAACTTCCCAACCCAACTCCATAATCTTGTGTTGCGTCAAACGTGCCACACGTGGACCTGCATAGTCATGGAGAAAAAGAACACCTTTCCGACTGACGAGTGAAGAGCGTTTCTGATGAAGGGCTTGATTTAAACGTTCCAGTTGCCGACTATAGATCTCTGCATTAACAGTTCGCCTGTGGATTGAGAAGTTCGAAATGAATTACTCCTTTGATGTCCCACCAAATGCAGCACATCACTTTCTGCGGATGGAGTCCAGGTTTTGGGGTCGGAAGTGGTTTTGTTTAGGACTGAGCCATTGTTTTTGGTGTTTAATATTCGCATAGAGAATCCATTTTTCATCACCGGTGACAATTCTGTCCAAAAATGGTTCACGCGCCAGAAGAGACAAGCAATGTTCACACGTTGGAAACGATGATCATCGGAGAGTCCGTGAGGCACCCAAACACCTTCTTTATGGAGTTTTCCCATATTCCTTAGATGTTTACGTATTGTTTAATGATAGACATGCAATTTCAGGGCCATTTCACGAGTCTGTTGCCTCGGGTTAGACTCAACAAGCGTCTTCAGAGCATCAATATCAATTCCAACATGTCGGCCCCCGCCATGACAGTTTTTAAGGCTAAAGTCACCTGAACGAAATTTCCTGAACTATCGTTGACACTTACGAACGTTTAAAACCTTTCCATAAACTTCTTTGATATTCTTTGTGGCTACAGAGACGTTGTTTTCCCTTCTTGTATTCAAACACCATTACATGCCGAATGTGTGTCTCGTTGTATGCCATCACTATAAGGGATTAGAGTATACTAATCTTTACACATTATATAGGCTACACTAACTTGACGTTTAAGCGGTTCGTTCAACTATCATATGTGATGTACGTTTTTTGGGGGTGGTTAATTAAAGTGTTCCAAAACGCGACATTAATTTCTTGACGACCTAATTAATATCAAAAAGCTTAGAGCAATATGTTTCTTCATAACATCACTTTAATGTGGCATGGTTTCTGTTGATTTCTGGTTTTCAAACATGTAAATTATATAAAACATTAGTTTTTGTGAATAAAATTCGTTTATCTTATATTACTTACGTTAACTGCCTAAGTCCTTATTTTCATTTTTAAAGCCTGTTTTAAAAGTTAAAGAATAGCTACATAGATACATTTTACAAATTCGTATCACTCTTCTTGCAAAACTGTTTTGTTGGGTATTTCATTGTGTTTTACAAATTGGTATCACTCTTCTTCCATAACTGTTTTGTTGGGTATTTCATTGTGTTTTACAAATTGGTATCACTCTTCTTCCATAACTGTTTTGTTGGGTATTTCATTGTGTTTTACAAATTGGTACCACTCTTCTTCCATAACTGTTTTGTTGGATATTTCATTGTGTTTTAAAAATTGGTATCACTCTTCTTCCATAACTGTTTTGTTGGGTATTTCATTGTGTTTTACAAATTGGTACCACTCTTCTTCCATAACTGTTTTGTTGGATATTTCATTGTGTTTTAAAAATTGGTATCACTCTTCTTCCATAACTGTTTTGTTGGGTATTTCATTGTGTTTTTTA
>NW_013666394.1:325561-328876 GCF_000517525.1 Limulus polyphemus
ACCTAGTTACATAGTTGTACAATCAAATGTGGCCTTTTGTTACCTAGTTGCATATTTGTACAATCAAAAGTTCACCTTTGCTTACCTTTCTTGCAATAAAAAATGGTATTTTGTTATCTGTTTGAACACATACAGTTGATCTTTTGTTACCAGTTTGAATCTTTAGGACATCGGTACTTGATTTTTTTACCTGTTTGTATATGTTATTTCCCCAAAATATGTATATGTTATATTGTATGTGTTATTCCACATTTTGTTAACTTTAGATCTTTTATTTCCCAAAAAATCACCTTTTGATACCTGTGTGCTTATTTTATTATGCATAAGTTCAACTTATGTTACCTGTTTATCTTTTTTTTTAACAGAGTGCGCCGTTTGTTACCTATTTATTTGTTTTTTGAAATTCCAATAATGTTCTTGAAAAGTTTCTAGTTTGAACTCATTTTAATGAAAACAAAACAGGGCCATTTAAACATTATGAGGCACCAAAAGGGATACGAAAATATTATCTTTTCGATCTTTGTATTTTGGACGAAAGCTGCATAAAAGTTGACTTTTTCATCACCTGTTGTTGCCATCAAAAGATCTTTTTTCATGCAGTGTTTTGTTTTCGAAAGTTCTGTAATTTATTCAGCAGGAGTCAATTTTAGTTGCTATCTTCGCTGATAAAACCCCACATTTCCTCTTAATTTCAACAACAGAAAAAGATGATCAGGTCTTTTAACCAGTACGGTTACAGACAATAAGTATAGCCAGGGTCAAAGTGATTGGATATACAACTTGTTACTAGAGATCGCGAACAGCCCTCTGTATAAAAATCCAATGGAGATTTAATTTTCAGCAGCGCATACACATTTACTACAGGAAACATTTTTTTCGAAGAAACTAAGTGAAATGTACAAACTAAAAGTCCCTAAAAGTGTTAAAATGTAAGGGAAAATATTTTAGAAACTAAAAGTTCTATATTCTCCTAGGAACTTATAATCTATAATTACTCACTGTTATTCACTCTTTCTTTCAAAAGGACAAACATAATTCAAATATAACTCTTTAGGGCAATACTGGGATAAAATGAGAAAAAATGAGTGTAAGTATAATATGACTGTTGCCAGGTGGTTAAGGGCGCTCGACTCGCAATCTGAGGGTCGCGGGTTCGAATCCCCATCACACCAAACATGCTCGCCCTTTCAGCTGTGGAGGCGATATAAAATATACTATTCGTAGGTAAAAGAGTAGCCCAAGAATTGGAGGTGGGTGGTGATGACTAGCTGCCTTCCCTCTAGTCTTACACTGCCAAATTAGGGACGGCTAGTGCAGATAGCTCTCGGGTAGCTCTGCGCTAAATTCAAAACAAACAAACAATATGACTGTGGACTGGACTAACCATCTGCAAAATTTAAGTATCTTTGTTGACACTGTTTTGATTTCAAAGAGGAACGCATGTATATTGAAAAATAAATTGTCTATGTATATATTTATGATTTTAGCATTAAAATTGTTTTAGACTTTATGGTAGTTCAAAAGTTAGCTTCCTCCAAAGCAATATAATACTTTAAAATTGATTAAAACTGATAAGGTGTAGTTTTGTAGTTTTGGTGCTGCAAGTCTAACATTATTAAGTACAGAAGAGACTTAATTATGGAGTCGGCTAGGTGAGTCCAAGCGATTAATGTATCTGAACTGTGAAGTTGAAGATTCTCGATATGCGTCCCGTTAGCAGTTTGTTGTTTTTTAATCTCAATATTTAGTTTCAATCTTATTCTCCGTAATTATTAGGTTTATGACAACTTACGTTATTTTTTGGACATTATAATATCTTCTAAATTAGGGTATGTAGCTATTATTGTTTATTACCCATGATAGTTATTTCTCGTATATTTCTTCTCAGTAATATCATTGCCACAAATAATCTATTTGGATGGTATTTTAATTCACTGAATTTTTAATAGATGAAAAAAAATTGATTTCACCAGACTATGTTTATATTTGCCGTAAGGAGGCGTCTACTTCTGTATACCAACTGGATTATAATAAAAAAAGAGAGAAAGTAACAGTATTGGAACACAGTAATTACAATCAGATATCACTGATGCTTTTTATAAACGTGGTTAACATTAGCTAGTTATAAAATCTATAGGTGGGCTGTTTCTAGGTCTCCTTCAGTTCATTTATTATAACAGTTTTTCTCTAGAACTGACTGAGAGCTAGCAGGAATGGGCTAGTAAAAGGCCGGGTTTATTGAATAAGAGCAAACAAAATGTATTGAAGAAAAGGTCGAGAAAGAAAGACAAGAATAAAGAAAAAAAACACAGGCAACGTCGGCGCAGCAAGATACACGAATATTGGATTCAGCCTTTGTATTTCACAATTTTGATAGCCTAAGATTAATCTAAAAACGTCATGACTGTATATAAATTGGTTCTGCCATAAATCACAGCTTGTTATTAAAGACTGTACTTCATATGCGTGTGTGGACCCGTGATGGTCAGAAATTAATGTTACACGCTCACAAAAATGTATAACTAGTTCTGATAAAAATAACAAGGAAGTGGGATAAGATTAATGGGATACCCTCGTACATTTATGAAGAAAGTGATCTACAAGTAGCAATAGTATCGATTTTACAGTCAGATTCTGCGTACTGTTTTAAATGCCAGTCAGTATGTCAGACTCAAAGAAATATAATATCAAACAGTATAATTCGCCTCTAAAAGTCTGAATAAAGATCAACATTTTATCAGTAAAAAGGCTGTTTCTACTCCTGGTCATAGTACAGGGAAAAAGGTTTGCATTTTATCTGTAAAAAAAGGCCGTTTAAATTCCTGGTCGTAGTACAAAGAGAAAGGTTTACATTGTATCTGTAAAAGAAGGCCGTTTAAATTCCTGGTCGTAGTACAGGGAGAAAAGCTTACATTTCATCTGTAAAAAAGGCTGTTTCTACTCTTTGTCGTAGTACAGGGAGAAAGGTTTGCATTTTATCTGTAAAAGAAGGCACTTTAAACTCCTGGTCGTAGTACAGAGAGAAAGGTTTATATTTCATGTCTAAAAGAAGGTCGTTTAAACTCCTGGTCGTAGTACAGGGAGAAAAGCTTACATTTTATCTGTAAAAAAGGCTGTTTCTACTCTTTATCGTAGTACAGAGAGAAAGGTTTACATTTTATCTGTAAAAGAAGGCCGTTTAAACTCCTGGTCGTTGTACAGGGAGAAAGGTTTACATTTTATCTGTAAAAGAAGGCCGTTTAAATTCCTGGTCGTAGTACAGAGAGAAAGGTTTACATTTTATCTGTAAAAGAAGGCCGTTTAAACTCCTGGTCG
>NW_013666394.1:329380-331410 GCF_000517525.1 Limulus polyphemus
AAGGTTTTTATTTATCTGTAAAAGAAGGCAGTTTAAAGTCCTGGTCGTAGTACAGAGAGAAAGGTTTATATTTCATGTCTAAAAGAAGGTCGTTTAAACTCCTGGTCGTAGTACAGGGAGAAAAGCTTACATTTTATCTGTAAAAAAGGCTGTTTCTACTCTTTATCGTAGTACAGAGAGAAAGGTTTACATATTATCTGTAAAAGAAGGCCGTTTAAACTCCTGGTCGTAGTACAGGGAGAAAGGTTTTTATTTATCTGTAAAAGAAGGCAGTTTAAAGTCCTGGTCGTAGTACAGAGAGAAAGGTTTACATTTTCTGTAAAAGGGGCTGTTCCATCTCACTACAAGACGATAGATAGATATTTACCAGCAAAGAAAAAAAGGTGTGTTTCAACTGGTGAAGTAACAGTAAGCGAAATTTATGCATTTTTTACCTGATGATAAGGCATTTTCGATCAGTGCATGATTAACAAAATAGAAACAGTTGTAATATACAGAGAGGTCTTCGCATTATATAGACACGATAGAAGAATGAATGTCTAGGCTCCTTTTTTCCAATATCCATGGTTTTCACTGTGATGGTCTTCGTTATGGACTGTTGTGATGCTGCCAAACTTTCAGTGTACCAGTGTTTTGGGAAACTGAGGTCAACGCTGTCTTCTTTTTCTTCACATACTTTCCTCAGTCTATCAGTTATTCCCAGTAACCCAAAAGCTAACAAATGTTCACGTAAAAATTCTCGTTTGTGTTTGCTTATTGAGAAGGAACTGACATGTTAACTTGTTTAATATAACAACTAGCTAGATAATTTGTCTTTTTGGCGTTATACTTTACTGTGTAAATATGGTATGTCATACCATAAAACATGAATATGTGTAGATATGTACTGTAACAACAAATAACTAGATGTAGAAATGTACTGTAATTAAGATAAATATATGTATGTATGTTATAAGGAATAAAATGTATGTAGATATGTCATGTAATAAAAGGTAAATATAGGTGTCATGTAGTCTTCACACACAAATACCAACGAAACAGCTAAATTTCGCACAATATATACATATATGTATATTTCTCTCGCGAGAAGGATTTCACAGATTTGATTGAATTAAAAAGCCAAAGAACATATAATTCGGATATTTCTCCTCAACAATGTTTCTCACCCGGTTATAAGAAGAACGATAAGAAAATAATATTGTTTCAGTATAACGTAATACAGTAGAAAGAGCAATTTTTGTGTATCTATAGTACATGTAACACAAATCACCTAGAACTATTAAGTGTGGAGAAACACAATTTATTCTTCTTGAATTGTCCAAGAAGCTATTCATACCCAGCAAGAAAAACACTTCATTCAATTATCATTCCCAGCTTCAGAGTCAGGCCGCGAGTAGGAAGTTTGATATTCTCTGTTTCCTTATTTATCTTATTACCAAACTAGCTGGACGGAAGCTATGTAGATTCATGATTAATGAAAGGTTATTTTAAGACAGGGAAAATTGCTTCCCTTTTATGTAATTGTAAAAAAAGAACACACGCAAAAACGCCCAAAAAAACTGCAAAACTCAAAACTGTACATTTGCATGTATTTCCCCACGGACCCAAATGAACCATTATACCAAATTTGGTGAAGATCTATCCAAAGGAGGTGAAGTAGTGGTAAAAAACGTCCATAAAAACCGCAAAATGCAAAACTTAAAATTTTCTCTACCCCGCATGGACCTATTGAATTACATTTTATTCAATTTCCTGAAATGTAGTGAAGACCACTGTTTTTATCGCTATTTCTTATCCGGTATGTGGATATTGATTCAGGAGAAAAGGCTACTTACTGTTTTTATCGCTATTTCTTATCCGGTATGTGGATATTGATTCAGGAGAAAAGGCTACTTACTGTTTTTATCGCTATTTCTTATCCGGTATGTGGATATTGATTCAGGAGAAAAGGCTACTTACTGTTTTTATCGCTATTTCTTATCCGGTATGTGGATATTGATTCAGGAGAAAAGGCTATTTACTGTTTTTAT
>NW_013666394.1:332408-339967 GCF_000517525.1 Limulus polyphemus
CGCTATTTCTTATCCGGTATGTGGATATTGATTCAGGAGAAAAAGCTACTTACTGTTTTTATCGCTATTTCTTATCCGGTATGTGGATATTGATTCAGGAGAAAAGGCTATTTACTGTTTTTATCGCTATTTCTTATCCGGTATGTGGATATTGATTCAGGAGAAAAGGCTACTTACTGTTTTTATCGCTATTTCTTATCCGGTATGTGGATATTGATTCAGGAGAAAATGCTACTTACTGTTTTTATCGCTTTTTTCTCACCCGTTATGTGAATATTGATTCTTTGCCTGAACACGAGACATCGGGATAAATTATAAAACTTATTTCAATCTAAACTAAGAAAGCACAGTCATATTAATGAGAAACAGGATAACAAATTTTCACTTGAATAGATGTTCAATCAGTATCTTAATATCGGGAAAATCAACCTTAAAAATGAAACGTTTTGAATTAATGGTAGAATTAGTTCAATACGCAGTGGCCTTACGTATCTCTAAGGTTTATTTCTTTCTAAAGATGAATTAATTAATGTTCTGAAAAAAGTTTGTAAAGAAAATAAGATAGAATATGGCAGAGTGGGTGTGGAAAAACACTGTTCGAAGTATATACATCAAACGCTAACGGCAAAGACAAGAACAATAGTATTGGAAATAATTATGGAAACGATGAGAAAAAAAAGTATCAAAGAGAAGTATTACAGGAATGTCATCTATTTATTGTGTCAAAATGAACTACACATATTACTTGTAATCCGACCAATTAGAAAGTGTCAAGTCATTATAGAATATATAATAGTACAGGCAGTCATACTATGCTTAGTAGTAGTAGGACACAATTTTGTTGGCTCTGAGGACTGAATAGTGCATTACAAAACTGTAGAAATCAAAGTGTTAGCTAGCTAAAGATATTCGAAGCGAAAAATTGCGACAAGATTGTGAAGAGGGTAATGTGAAACTGGCGTAGTTAATAATGGAAGTGGCCGAAAGAGAGAGAGAGGAAACCGATAAACTCCAAACGTTTTGTTAAATATTTAAGTGCGTGTTCTTTACGAGATAGACAACGATCAAGCACAGATCTTGCCAACTACCTTACTGTAAATACGGTGTGAATGTCACTTCAAGTACAGTAAAGTGCACATTAACACGAAGGAGTCTCAATGGGCGAGTAGCTGCTTGAGAACCTCTGCTCAGAAGAGGTAACCAAACCGGAAGGTTGCAATGGCATTAAATCACACAAACAGTAGATTGGGATATGTGTGTTCTTTACGGATGAACGTAAGTTTAAACTGTTTGAAAAAAAGCATAAACAAAAAGAAAAAGAACGGCGAACCAAAATTATTAATTAAAGTAGAGTTTGTTTGTTTGTTTGAAGTTAAGCACGAAGCTACACAATGGGCTATCTGTGCTCTGCCAACCACGGGTATCGAAACCCGGTTACTAGTGTTATAAGTCCGTAGACATACCGCTGTGTCACTGGGTGGGGGCAATTGAAGGGAAGAGTTAATGATAACATACCGCTGTGTCACTGTGGGGGCAATTGAAGGGAAGAGTTAATGATAACATACCGCTGTGTCACTGTGGGGGCAATTGAAGGGAAGAGTTAATGATAAGTATACATGCCATTATTTATAACTCTTCTCTTAAACGAATTTAAAGAAAACTTTGATAACTGTAAACATAATGTATTAAACAAGAGAATAAAAAAGTGAGAACTTATGACTTAGTCACATATTATTATAAATAGTAATAATTATCATTGAGTTCGATTGAAAATATGGAGAAAGTTACCGAGTGCTTAATATTAATTTAATCACCTTTCTGATCATATCAAAGATTTTTCTGGAAGCATAATTTAACATAATGTTCACACACACACAATGTTCGACAGTTATCTATATTATATCATCTTATTTATAATTCAGTTACATAGATTTTTCAATATTGTAATGAAGGATTCAACATTGATATGTAAACTCTTTGATGTATTTCAAAATTTCAGAACCATCTTCTCTGCCAATAAGCAATTTTCTTCCTATTTTGTTTTTAGGTTTGAAATTTTGGAAGCTACGTGTACCCTACCAATGAAGATAAACATGGTTATGAAGATGAAAAACGTTTTGTTTGCATGATTCGTCGAACATTTCATCATCAGAAAAGTATATATCGATATATAAGTATAAATGGAATGAAATCTTAAATACAGCTTAGAAAATATTGAGAAAGAATGAACATATATAAACGATAAAGTAAGTTAAAGAGTATGATCAGAACATTAATATTAGTGAACAGAAGGGCAAACACGTTTATTTATATAACATAAAGACTGAAAACTAAAATGTTACTCATCAGTCACATGAAATACAACTTGATGGATGTTTGTGTTTATATAGTAAAGAAAACAGTTTTATTTGGAAGGATATCTGTGTATTACGTAGATCAGGTTTCCTTCAAGATCCACTTGTAGTGATGGTAAACCCGCAGTTTGATATGTTGTGACTTGTGGTTCTTCATCCTTAAAATCGTGTTTGCTTCCATTGGTAGACTTCACATAAATCTATCGCTAATACTGCTTAGCATTATCTCTTCATTGATACCGATATTTCTAACTGACAAAATATTTCTTCTATAATATTTGCAACAAGTCTAGAAGCTGTATGTAACTAACATTTATATATTTCAAGTTGTTCGTCGATGATCAGCTAACTTGACAACTTGGACGATGTAAACGCATTGTTCGATCTCGTTAAATAAACACCCTTATACACGTGATATAGTTTAATAAAATGTTGTTATGTCGTCTTGCTGTTACTTGAGAAAGAAAACTTTTAATATCTAGGTGTAACTGGTCAGGTGTGGCGAGTAATTAGTATTTCGAGTTGCGGATCGTAGGGTGTAGGTTTATGACGTGTTTAACTGAAGGGTATTGTAACTTTGAAAACTTTTAATATCTAGGTGTAACTGGTCAGGTGTGGCGAGTAATTAGTATGTCGAGTTGCAGATCGTAGAGTGTAGGTTTATGACGTGTTTAACTGTAGGGTATTGTAACTTTGAAAACTTTTAATATCTAGGTGTAACTGGTCAGGTGTGGCGAGTAATTAGTATTTCGAGTTGCGGATCGTAGGGTGTAGGTTTATGACGTGTTTAACTGTAGGTTATTTGACAATCAACTCGTAATTCAGTTCAAACTACAGGACTTAACAGTAATTAGATTACACATTCAAAAGTACTTCATTTATATTACCAACAAAAGGCAATTGAAAAATAAAGTAAAATTTAAATATTTTTGTATTTCAAATATTTCTTTAAGTTAACCGAAGCTATTTACATTAACTTTTAACTTCTACTCAAATCAAGCTATGTACGTAAGTCAGAATTAAATATTAACCCATAGCTCTTAAGATTATGAATAAACAACCTCTCATTCAGAGCTTATAGTTTTATTGCCAAACATATTTAACTCTTAGGGTTTCGTTTGAGCTTTCTGTATTATATATGTATATATATATATTGTTGATATTCTTACGTTAACTGTCGATGATATGTCTGTACTATATATGTATATATATATATTGTTGATATTCTTACGTTAACTGTCGATGATATGTCTGTACTATATATGTATATATATATATTGTTGATATTCTTACGTTAACTGTCGATGATATGTCTGTACTATATATGTATGTATTGTTGATATTCTTACGTTAACTGTCGATGATATGTCTGACAAACCACACAATTCTTTTTAAGAATCCGTAAAGTTAAATAATGAACACTAACATCGTGTACTGTGAAGATATAGGTTTTTTTTTTGATAAATTAAATGTATCTGTTTACTCTTTGATTTAATTAGTTTCGAGATATGTAGATGATATCATAAACAATAGCTAATACAAGATAAATGAAAATTGTACTACCATTCCAGATTAAATTTCAGTGGTATAAACAAAACTATATATAACAGGATTTACCTAAACAAAACTGTGTATAACAGGATTTACCTAAACAAAACTGTGTATAACAGGATTTACCTAAACAAAACTATATATAACAGGATTTACCTAAACAAAACTGTGTATAACAGGATTTACCTAAACAAAACTGTGTATAACAGGATTTACCTAAACAAAACTGTGTATAACAGGATTTACCCCGTCATATCAGCCTGACATAGCCTGATGCTTAGAGCACTTAATTCGCAATCTGTGGGTCGCGGGTTCGAATCCTATCACCGAACTTTCTCGCCCTTCCAGCCATAGAATGTTATAATGTGACGGTTAATCCCACTATCTGTTTTTAAAAAGTTGTCAAAGAGTTGGCAGCGGGCGGTGTTAACTAAATGCCTTTCCTTTAGTCTATCAATTGAAAATTGGGTACGGCTAGCGCAGATAGGCCTCGAATAGCTTTGTGCGAAATTTAAAACAAACAAACTTCTTAATATCAACTGGTGATTGAATTTTTTTTTGGTAAAACGATTGAAGTTGGAAGTGACATCGATTGTTAAGTTTGAAACCCAGACCTGAGTTTATGTAAAGGAGAAAATACGCTTTACTAGGAGCATACATTCGTATGATACATACCTTTATCCTCCGAACGCCACAAGATATTTTTCACACATAAATATGAAAACTATATATAAATAAAAAATGTGTGGCTGAAAACCAGTGCGCAGGATATAAGTTGAGCTGAAAACACGAACTTGACTTTTTTCCATAATAAGCCTTCTCAATTATTTTAATTCAGTAAAACAAAGTAAAATAAATCAGTGGTTACGTTAACTTTGTATTCCAATGAGTAAAAGTATTATTATCAGCAGTTATGGAAATGGATCTGAACATATGGTAAATAATTTCTAACTGGAAGTTTTTATTGAAATTTATTAAGGTTAATATTTGGCTCACTTTAATACAGTGCATCAAGAAAAGTAAAAAAACAGATTGATACTAAAAATGTTTTCAAGCCTACTTTTGTTTCACACTGACCTTTGCAACTTCAACATATTTGATATTTGTAAATTTCAGAATGAAAACACTTCTACATCGAATGAGCTTAAGAGAGTAAAAAATAATCCACAAACTAGACGTGTTCGTGAGGACAAACTTCGCTCGATAATTTTATTTTGTGTTTTACGTGGTTTTCAAGTCCAACTTGTTTACGATAGAACAGTAATATCGATTCACTTAACCATCTAGAATAACTAGAAAAGTAAAAGCATTAGTTTCCAGTAAGAAAACGTGAATATAGATAGACACATACTTCAGACTATTGAAAACTATCGTGCGGCGCTGTGTAAACACTCGGACTGCTTTTTATAAGAGGAATAATTCAAGCTCAGAAAGCACATTAATTAGAAAATTTCCTTAATCAATGGCTCTTTTAAGTTTTGGAATCAATTGGAACATTTAACATTTGGCGTTGAAATTAAAAGTAATCTGCTCAAGTAAATTTCAGATTTATTTTTTACTCGTTCTGTCAATATCACAGACGCTACATTTGTTTACACGCTACAAATCAGTTCCAGTTTAGATCATACGTGATGCTTCATTTTATAAAGCGCAGGGATGGACTTGTTTTCTTTTTCGTCTGTTTGAATTTTTCCAAGCAATAATTAACCAAGTATATTAAGCAGTTGATGAGACACAACATACTTGTGGATAACAAACAAACAAATTAAAACAATACAGTGATACCAAGAAAGTAAGTAACTGGTTTACCTTCATTAAGTAACTGAAATTTTAACTTTACATCCGTATTTAGAGTGGCTCATTCAAAAGGAAATATACTCGTAGACGTTAAAACAAACCAAACCAAGACGTCTCCCCAGTGGGTCAACCATAATTTTACGGAATTACAAAGCTAGAAAATTCGAGATTCGATTCTCCATGGTGGAAAGAATGTATATAGCCAATTGCGTAGCTTTGCGATAAAAACACAACACAGGTAAATGACAAAAAGTTTTATTGGTGTTAATTTACTATCCTATCCCCAAATTTCATAAAATAATGGTTTCTTTTTGTTAAGTTTTATGCTTTTTTATTTAAATTTAATTACTCCATAATTAAAGTAGTGAAACAGAATGTATTAAATCCAAAATAAAAGGGTTAGAGAGAAATATTTGAATTCAAGGCCTTTTAAATGGGTACTGATTATTAACCATGGTGGGAAAATTCAGCATCAAAAACTTACCAGCAGGTTAAAAATCAAATAAAAAAACACTTCTGACTGGTTAATACCTTCTAAAGAGATCTCTAATTAACTCTAGCTTAAAATATGTATAAATAGTAACTCTTTTTTTAATTTTTAATAATAGTAATACCGACAACTAATTCTTTACCTGATTATGAAATCACTATAAACACTTTATCATTCCAGTATGTTTAGAATATTCGTCTTGTTATCTTAAACAAAATTCGTATATCCACTGCACACAGTGAGCCCTCTACAATACGGTCCACCGATGGAATAGCAGTAAGTCTAAGGACCTACAACGCTAAAATCCGGGATCCGATTCCCCTGGTGGACATAGCAGATAGCCTAATGTGACTTTTCTCAAAAACAAACAAACCTTTTACAATAATGTTTACGACAAATAATTTATCTTCAGTCACCCACAAAAATTCTTTAAACGTTTAGATCAAACTTGATGAAAAATAACAATACACTAGTTGGATACGTTATTATAAAACGTCTTTGGATCCTCACGACTATCTGACGACCTATTGACAATAGCTCTGCAGCTTAGGTTCCTTTGCAAAATGCTCCGTCATAGGCTCTTATGTTCAGAGCATAACTCTCCTCTCTGCTGGCCTTTCATAATATATCTAGTGTACGAAGACGACGGTTTTCTAGTCCCTGTTTCAACAGTCCTATCGCACAAAAACCTACAGGCGCTACATAAGGCGACTTGGCCAATATGTATTCGAAGGGAATGACACGAATACTCATTTCATTGTCTAGCTGTTTGAGAAATGCGACGTTGAACAAATATGTGGTTGAAACAACTTGTGTACACGTGATGTGCGTGTTACTTTTCCAGATGGAGATCCTTCTTGAATATTTATATTTCATACTGTTGTCCAAGTCACGAGGATGGCTTTTGCCACTGATCATTGTGTTTATGGATTCTAACCTGTTACAAGTCGCTAGGATACACGACAGGGATTCATTTGTTGCAGGTCTCTTTCTGGATGTCCTGTGTTCCCAGATTGATCCATATTCCTTTGCTCTCTCATGCCATTAGGTACAGAGGATATCCCCGTTTTGGAATCTATAAATCCTTGAACTGGACACAAGCAATGTGAGAATGTAGTTCTGATAATGCTATTATACCACAATTTTATGTCGGTTGTGATTGTTACGTGACTTGCTGATTTGTATATTGAAAGTCGTTTTAATATAACCAACTCAATACTCTGCACTATAAGAAAAGCTACTTCAATAAGATAATGCTTTTTTTTCTAGTTTTTGGTACATACACCCTACTACAAAACATTTATCCTATTTTCGTCTACTGTACGTCCGAAGGCGATGTACGGTACAGCAGATAAAAATGTGTGGAC